>NW_026909345.1:0-69961 GCF_033115175.1 Lepus europaeus | reverse complement strand
GGCTGGGTCTGTATCTAGATACGGGTATCTGTAGGCTGATGTACTATGTTTAGATATTCATATCGATAGCTATCTATCTACATATCTATCTGGAGAAACATTTGAAAAATTACTTACATTTCTGACAAGAGAGTGATGTAACAGGCATAGAAGGCTGCCGAGGTGACCATCTAAGTCACGCACGGAACAGGGCATCCAAGACAGAATCAAGTTTCCATTTCTCTTCTCCTTTACCTAAAGAACAATGAATTTAAAAACAGAATTAAGAACAGAACAGAACCTGGGTGGCTGGCGCCGTGGCGTAGCGGGTGAGGCCTCCCGTGGGCATCGGTTCAAGTCCCTACCGCTCCACTTCCAATCCTGTTGGAATCGGGTATTGAGTCCAGGTGCTCTGACATGTGGGCCGTAACAGCGTCTTCACCACACCAGACACCTGCCCCAGGCTCTGTGTGTGTTTTTTTTTAAGATATATTTATTTATTTAAAAGGCAGTTACAGAGAGGCAAAGAGAGAGAGAGAGAGAGAGAGAGACAGGTCTTCCATCCACTGGTTCACTCCCCAAATGACTGCAATGGCTGGAGCTGCGCCGATCCGAAGCCAGGAGCCAGGAGTTTCTTCCTGGTCTCCCACACAGGTGCAGGGGCCCAAACACTTGGGCCATCCTCCACTGCTTTCCCAGGCCACAGCAGAGAGCCGGATCGGAAGTGGAGCAGCCGGGACTAGAACCGGCGCCCATATGGGATGCAGGCACTGCAGGACAGTGGCTTTACCTCCTCCGTCACGGCGCCGGCCCCTAAAGTGCACATCCTGATTGTGCTCTAGACACAAAACATCTGCTTAGAAACAAACAGAAAAGATTGGCAGTAGGCGGTCCCACCACGCCACTGTCATTCTCACTTCCTCCCACCCTCTGGGACCAATTCCCTGGCGTCGGCTCTGGTCCCCTGATCCCTGGGCCGCCTGAGTGTGAAGAAACAAGTCGGCGTCCCCATCCCACAGCGCCCTTAAAAGGTAGCGCCACCTCCCTGGAGCTCCTCTGTCCACCACGGGTGTTGGGCATCGCCTAAAATCTCCACTACAATATGGCGCCTGGTGGATGCTCGCGGGGCGTGTCTGCGGCTTTGCGGTTAAGCCACGTAAGATCAGACCACCGGCAGGGATAGGTCCGCGTTAGTTCCGGACACGTGGACAGTGCGTGATCCCTAAACCTCGCTTAAGGTGCCCCTGTGCGTGGTCCACCCTGCCTGCGTGACCTTTCGCTGATGGGCTCCCCTACTGCGCATGTCCTTCGTCACCTTTATAAGCCTGCACGCGTCCTCAGAGCGGTTCCTGCTTGGACAGAACTCACGGGTGCTGTGGTGTGCTCATCACCGTTGACCTCCCCTCTCCCGTTCGCCTTGTCGGGGAGTGTCTGCAGTGGCCCCTGCTGGTCAGGGGCCAGGCTAGGGCTTGAGACCCCGACACACGGGAAGAGCAGTATGCAGGTCAGTGCCGGGCCTTCCACCTGCCTCCGAGCCCGACCCCAGCCCAGAACCAAACGGCCACAGCATAGCCACAGCTCCAAGATGGGCTGCGGGCGCTGGTGTTTTTACAACTGTTAGAAAACATGCACTTGGGCTGGCGCCGAGGCTCAACAGGCTAATCCTCTGCCTGCAGCACCGGCACACCGGGTTCTAGTCCCGGTCGGGGCGCCGGATTCTGTCCTGGTTGCTCCTCTTCCAGGCCAGCTCTCTGCTATGGCCCGGGAGTGCAGTGGAGGATGGCCCAAGTGCTTGGGGCCTGCACCCCATGGGAGACCAGGAGAAGCACCTGGCTCCTGGCTTCGGATCAGCGTGGTGCGCCGGCCGCAGCGCGCCGGCCATGGTGGCCATTGGAGGGTGAACCAACGGCAAAGGAAGACCTTTCTCTCTGTCTCTCTCACTGTGCACTCTGCCTGTCAAAAAAATAATAATAATAAAAGAAAAAGAAAACATGCACTCATGCACTCGGGCCAGCTCTGTGGCGCAGTGGGTTAAAGCCCTGTCCTGCAGTGCCCGCATCCCATGTGGGCGCCGGTTCGAGTCCCGGCTGCTCCACTTCTGATCCAGCTCCCTGCTGTGGCCTGGGAAAGCAGTAGAAGATGGACCACATCCTTGGGCCTCTGCACCCATGTGAGAGACCCGGATGAAGCTCCTGGCTCCTGGCTTCAGATCAGTGCAGCTCCAGCTGTTGCAGCATCTGGAGAGTGAACCAACAGATGGAAGACCTCTCTCTCTCTCTCTCTCTCTCACCCCTTCTCTGCTCTCTTTGTAACTCTATCTTTCAAATAAATAAAATAAAAAAATAAATATTTAAAAAAACGCACTCTCCACTTTGTGAGTGGTAGAGCGAGGACTGGCCGTGCAGAGGTGGGACCCAGGGCCCAGAACTGGAGCCCACACTGCAGTCAGGCACGGGGCGCCGGGTGGGGCACAGGAGCCCCTGACTTGGGGCGGGGCCCGTCGCCTGCGGCCCTGGGTCCATGGGCGCCACGGTGTTGTGCGAGCTCCCCGGGCACCGGCTGCCTGCCCGTGTTCCAGCAGCCGGAGTTGTCGCACGCCACATTCCACAGAGGCCCTGATGGCCCAGCACCATTTACATCCCAAAACGCCGCTCTGTCCAGCAGCACAGAGCTATTCCCAGGCTGGGAAACGCCGAGGTTTGCTACTACACACAGAGACCGCAGCTCAAAACCCTGCAGCGTGAAGGCAGGGACCACACAGGAGGCCTCTCACATTGCCACCCAGACCCACCCACAGCGGGATCCAGACGGCACCTGGTGCTAAGTGGAAACTCGGGCTTCCTCCGACTCGCATCTGACAGAATCTCGCGCACCGGGGACCCCTGGGAGGCCCTGGTGAAGCGTCTGAGAACTGTCCATGGTGCGTGTGATCACTTCGGCAAACAGGCAACGGAACGAGTGCTGTAGTCTGTGGGGACCCAGCCACAGATTGTCCCCCGTGGATCTGACCTGTGGCAGTGGCCCCGGCCACTGCAGAGGCCCAGCACGGAGGGCACTCAGGCCAAGGGCTGACGAGGCTGTGGGGGGAGGGAGAAAGGGGGGGTCCCACCTCCTGGCACTCACATCCTTGTGCAAACACTGCTGGGTAGCGGCTGTCCCCTCGGCCACAGTGGTCAGGTGGGCCCCGTCTCGCAGGTGGACAGTCTCTTGGCTGGCTTCATGGTCTTTGCACCCTTGCTGGTGACACCAGTGTGACCGGGATCTGTAGGGGCTTCTGGGAACTGCAGGTGCCCCAGGCTCACAAGCAGCAAGAAGCCAGACCTTCGTCCCATGGTGACGGAGACGGCCAGGGAGCGGACGAGGTGATCCCAGCATGTGGAGGCCCTAGGCGGAGCCCACAGCTGAGTCCTGCCTGGACCCTGACCCAGGCAAGCGGGGGATGGTACAGCGGTGCCTCCTCCACCATTCAACCTGTGGCATTTATTGTGCCCAACAGAGCCTGGTGCAGTGGGGAGAGAGGCACTGCCCGGGGAGGGAAGGCAGGGCCGCACCTGCCACCTTGCTGCTTGAGCTAACCACAAGCAGAGAGCGATGCGACACCTCTCCTATGCTGGCCCATTCTCCAAAGGCCTGCTACGGCTGCTCCGGGCCAGGCTGAAGGTGGGCGTCTCCCAGGTGGGTGGCGGGAACCCCATTGCTGGAGCCATCACCGCTGCTTCCCGGGGTACCCAGCAGCAGGCAGGAAGCTGGAGCCGGCTGTGGAACCCAGGGGAGATGCAGGATGCTGGCTCCGTAACAGCAGGCCGCGTGCCCGGCCGCTGGCTTCCGGCTCTCTCGCCAGCTGTCACCCGTCACCATCCCGCACGTAGCTGTCTTCCCGGAGGGAGAGCGCGGTGACGGGCAGGAGCTCAGACTGCTGCTGATGCCGGGATATCAGTCAGGGCAGACAAGGGGAAGCAGCGAAGGCGCGCCTCTTGCCAAGGGCTCTTTGCATACACTTAACTCCGAGGAGACACGTGTCTTTAATCCGGCCTCAAGTCGATCTCCACTGGCACCGTCAGTCACCGTCAGAGGCTGCTCAAATGGACCTGCGCTGGCCAGTCACAGCCCCTGCATGAGATTCAGCGAGGTCTGAAGACGGCACCTGTCGGCTGTGACGGGACAGCGGTCGGAGCCGCCCCGGGTGATGGATTTCCAGCCGGATGAGAGCTGACTGCCCTAGCCACGCAGAGCGCCCCTCAGTGGGCAGGGTCTGGCTCTGCCGCCGACCTGCTGGCCGAGACGGGTACCCCGAGCCACGGAGCAGACACCAGGAAGTCCGTGTGGCTTCTGTGTGGCCGGCCAGCAGCGGGGCGAGGACCAGGGCGGAGCGGCAATCTCTCACCCGAGTCGAGTTGGTGGGTGCATTGGCCGGAGCACATCCTGTCCAGCACGATGCTGGGGCTGTGGTGACGCACACCTCCCCCACGGTGTTGCCAGGCCGCACGGTCAGAGGACGCCCGGACACTTCTCTGACCCAGCGCTGTGGAAGCCAGAGCCGGGCACCCGGGAAGTCCCCGCGTGCAGCCGCCCTTGCCGACAGCTTCCTGTGGGGGCCTCCCCGCCTGGCGCCAGCCCCAGCCAGCTGACCGTCCCCTGCGATCCCACCTCTTGACACTGACCCAGTTACAGACCGGGAAGACGTTCTCTGCTCCAGGTCTACCTGATGCCTACTGGAACAACCCTGGCAGGAATGGGTTAACCCCTCGGGCGCTGGCGACATTTCCACCGAGAGACCTCCTCTTAGAAGAATCTTTGATCTGATATAGCTGAGTTTTCCCGTGGGCGTGCAGCGAACTTCAGCAGACCTCAATCTGTGAGCCCGTGTGGTGCCCCAGCACAGGCGGAGCTCACTGCGCTGCCCTGGTCCGGCCATTCTCCCTGCGTCAGTTGTCCGTCTGCGCTCTGGCTCGGTTCGATACAGCTGTCCGACAACCGTCGCTTCGTCCACGAGCAGGCGGTCAGCTGAGTGGTTCTTGGACGTGAGTCAGCTCCAGCTGCCGTCTGCCCGGCTCCCTTGGGGATCTGTGGACAGGTCGGGATGCTGGCTGGACAGACGCGACTCTGCTCTGTGCCGCCCCGACACCCAGCCGGCCAGCATGGACCCGGCCTCCTCTGGTTTCCAGGGGCAGAGCCACGCCACAGGCCCCTGTAGGCCGGGGCTGAAGCCCCCACATGGCTGCAGCTGTCACACTCCAGAGCAGTCCGGATCCGGGAGGATTCCACGGGGGGAGGGGTGGAGATTAGGGGCCCGTTTTGGCCAGCCTGCTGCCACCCTCGCTGTCCTCTTGGTCTACCCTGTCCTGACCGGTGCTCAGAGAGACAGCTGACGATGCACCTGCATGGTCTGACTCCACCCCTCTCCTGAGTGCCTGCTGGGCTGCACTGGAAGGGTGTCTGGGCGCCTGTGAAGAGCCATACGCAGGGGCGGCATCGTGGGTAAAGCCACTGCCTGCAGCGCCGGCTCCCATATGGGCCCTGGTTCCAGCCCCCACCGCTCCACTTCCAATCCAGCTCCCTGCTAATGTGTCTGGGAAAGCCGCGGAAGACGTGTGTTCTGTGGGACCGGCTGCTGGGGACAGGGTGCGGCTGGCCGGGCGCCGTGGGCAGGACGGGGCGTGGGTGGCTGCTGGGGACAGGGTGCGGCTGGCCGGGCGCCGTGGGCAGGACGGGGCGTGGGTGGCTGCTGGGACAGGGTGCGGCTGGCCGGGCGCCGTGGGCAGGACGGGGCGTGGGTGGCTGCTGGGGACAGGGTGCGGCTGGCCGGGCGCCGTGGGCAGGACGGGGTGTGGGTGGCTGCTGGGGACAGGGTGCGGCTGGCCGGGCGCCGTGGGCAGGACGGGGCGTGGGTGCTGCTGGGGACAGGGTGCGGCTGGCCGGGCGCCGTGGGCAGGACGGGGCATGGGTCTTTGCAGTGGCACCTGTGGCCCGGCACCAACAGGGCAGCACCCGTCTGATCTGCATGGCCGACTCCCCCGGCGCGCACGGATCACCTTCCAGCCGCCACGTTCCTGCATCGACACGGGTGTTCACTCTCATTTTTATTTTAGCAAATCACTCCTTGTGATTTATTGATTTTCTTAAAGTAAATCCTTTTTTTTTTTTTTTCTTTTTCCTGGCAGCTTATTACCCGACTCTGGGGCCTGGGACACAGCGAACAAGAATTGTGTTCAAAACGGTTGCTAAATCCAGATCAATGAAAGTAACCGGATCTGTGTTTTCTCCACGCAAAGAACAAACGTGGGAATTTCATCAAAACGCGCTCCCTGCCCTGGCCACGCGAGCTCTGACCTGCGCAGAAGGGGCGCCCGGGAGCCTGGGGGGCTGCAGCGGGAGCGCCCCGTGAACAGGAGCGGGCGGTGACGCACGAAGAGGACGCCCGACGGCTGACGCCCACGGAAGGCCCCGGGCACGCGGTGGCCGCCAGTGGGCTGGGGATACCGCACAGCACGCTGCGGGGCCCAGGGCTGCGGCGTCCGACTCCGCAGCCCCACGCCCGGGCTCCCGAGTTGCAAGGGCACCGGAGCAAATCCGGGAGCCCCTGTGCCCCTCCCCGGCCTCCCTCGGCCCAGCCGCTGGGATCGGGGCGGTAGGCAATGGCAGCTCCGGGGAGCCGAGGCCACGAGGGATCCCCACCCTCTCCGGTCCCCAGCAGCCCCTCTAGGAGTGCGTGGATGGGGGCAGGGGGCCGCTTCCCGGGCTTCTACTGAGCAGCCAGGGAGAAAGGCTGCTGCTGACCCCCCAGGAGAGCAGCCCCGGCCCCCTGAGCACCCACAGGCCTCCGCAGAGGGCACCCAGGGCTCTCGGAAGGTTGGAGGTGCAAGGACACCACGTGGGTCACCGTGTGAGGCCGCAGTGCGAGTACAGAGTCCCGGGAAAGCAGAGCCGCCTCCAGGAAGGCGGCCGGGCCCTGGGCCCTGCAGGCCTGTGGTGCTCTGGCTGCTCGGACACAAGCGCTGGACTCCGCTGCCCCGGAGCCCCTCCCAGAACCTTCAGCCTGCCCAGGACCCGGCCCGGACGACGTGGCTCGGGAGGGCTCACCATGGTCGGACTTTCGAGCTGCTGTAGAATATTCAGAAGTCGTCACCCACGTCACGGCAATCAGTCTACAGAATTACGGGCTGGGAACGCGAGCCCTGGAGAGCGGCGTGACCCCCCAGCCAGGCGCGGGAGCGGGCTGGAGATGACAGAGCGAGCTGTCCGTGGACGCAGGGCCGGATCAATAGAAATCATCCAACAGGAGCAACAAAGAAAATAATTGGAAAAAATGAACTCAGCCTGTGGGACAGCGGCAGAAGGTCAAGCACTGTGTCGTCAACATCAAACAGAGAGGGAGCTGTGACACTGACAGAATCGTTCAAGAAATATTTGCTGAACGCTCGCCAAACGCGGGGAAAAAAACAGGCCGACAGAATGAAGATGCCTCACCAGCCCAGGGGCGCCGGTCGGTGCCGTCCCCCGCGGGAGCCTGGGCCGCAGAAGGCGCTGGGAGCCGCCAAATCCCCGGGGTGGGGGGGGTTCTGGGGGCTGTGCACTGCTCACTTGGAGTCGCAGAGGGAAGAGGGAAGAGCCTGCATTTTGAAGGAAAGTGGGAAAGAAAGCAAGAAGTGTCGGGCCAGAAATGCCTGGGAGGACGCTCCCGGAGTGCGGGGACCAGACATCTCACGGCAGGGGCGCGGGCAGGGTGCAGGGGCGCGGCTGCTCCCGGGGACGCCTGGGGGCCAGACCGGGGTGGAGGGGCCCGGGACCTCGGGACATCGGGGGCAGGCGCCGCGTCGGAGGTGGGGAGGGGGTGCGTGGAGATCCTGGACGTTGATCGCAAGTCGGGTATAAAACCATCGCCACCGTCTGATGGGCTTTTAACAATTATTTGTGTACTTGTTTATTAGAGAGGGAGGGAGAGAGAGAGAGGGAGGGAGAGAGAGAGAGAGGGAGAGAGGGAGAGAGAGAGAGAGGGAGAGAGTGAGGGAGAGAGAGAGGGAGAGAGGGAGGGAGAGAGAGAGGGAGAGAGAGAGAGGGAGAGGAAGAGAGGGAGGGAGAGAGGGAGAGAGGGAGAGAGAGGGAGGGAGGGAGAGAGAGAGGGAGAGAGGGAGAGGGGGGGAGGGAGGGAGAGAGGGAGAGAGAGGGAGGGAGGGAGAGAGAGAGGGCAGGGAGAGAGAGGGAGGGAGGGAGAGACGGAGAGAGAGAGGGAGGGAGGGAGAGAGAGAGGGAGAGAGAGGGAGAGACAGAGAGAGAGGGAGAGAGGGAGAGAGGGAGGGAGGGGGGAGAGGGAAGGAGGGGGGGAGAGAGGGAGAGAGGGAGGGAGGGGGGAGAGGGAGGGAGAGAGGGAGAGAGGGAGAGGGAGGGAGAGAGGGGTCTTCCATCCGCTGGTTCACTCCCCAGGAGGCAGCAGTAGCCAGGGCTGGGCCAGGCCGAAGCCAGGAGCTGCATCTGGGTCTCCTACATGGGTGTCAGGGCCCCGCGGCTTCCGTCAGCTCCCACTGCCTTCCCAGGCGCATCGGCGGGTGGCCGGGTTGGGAGTGGAGCCGCAGGGACTCCAGCAGCCCAGCAGTACGGGCGCCAGCAACCCCAGGAGGCGCTGAACTCCTGAGCTGGGCGCTGGCTCTGGTCTGGTGGGATCTGGGTGCGTGTGCTGGGATGTGAGAGTCACCACGTGGAGGAGGAGGGTAGGGGCCACAGGAAGCAGCTGCTCCAGCTCCCACTGACGGGATCACGCGCCAAGTGCCCTGTGTGTCCACAGCAATGCCTGAGATAATCAGTCGTAAAAATGTTCCTACACGGGGCTGGCGCCGGGGCGCAGGGGGTTAAAGTGCCAGCCTGCAGCGCCCGCATCCCATATGGGCATGGTTCGAGTCCCAGCTGCTCCTCTTCCTGTCCAAGCTCTCTGCTGTGGCCTGGGAAAGCAGTAGAAGATGTGCTTGGGCCCCTGCACCCGCATGGAGACCCAGAAGAAGCTCCTGGCTCCTGGCTTCGGATCGGCACAGCTCTGGCCATTGCGGCCATCTGGGGAGTGAACCAGTGGGTGGGAGACCTCTCTCTCTGTCTCTACCTCTCTATGTAACTATGTCTTTCAAATAAACAAAGTAAACCTTAAAAAAATAATACATTTCCCTCTACAAAGAGATGTGGCAACAGTAGATGACGCTGCAAAGCCTTCGAACAACCCACAGGAAGGCAGGGAAGGGGGAACAGGAAAGGACAAGCGGAAAAGAAACAGCGAATGTGGCAGTGAGCCCACGTCGGTTACCGCTACAGAAATGACGACGTCCCCCGCCCGCGGGGGTGTGGGCGGCCTCGGGGGATAGTGAGCAGGCCTGGCCCACACGGTGGGTGTGCCTTTCTTCACCACACAGAGGTGCCTGGGGCCTGGGGGGGTTCCCAGTCTCCTGTCTGGCCTCTGGGAGCTGGGAGGATGGTGGCGATGGGACATGTGGAGGAGGATCCCATGGCGAGACAGGAGATGGGGCTGGGCGCGACTCGGCCTTGTCCAACAGCCTTCCCGCGAGGCCCGCCTTCCAATGTGCGGCCCAGTGCCCTAGAGACCGCCGCTGTGTCCACCTCCAAGGCACCAGCGAGGGTAAGCTCCGCCCTCTTAGTGCCATTACTTAGCAACTTTGGGGGCTGACATGAGTCTGTGAGCCGATCATCTTCAAGCCATGGCCCGGTGTGCACCCGGACAGCTGGGGTTGCCGTCAGAGGAGATGGATTTCCAGGGGAATAATTTTCACCAGCAAAGACAACCAACCAGGGTCTTACGTCGCGACGGAGACAGGACAGCCGCTAAACGTGCGAGCACCTGACTAGAGTGTCGGCGGGGTGGGCGTTTGACCCTGCAGCTAAGACGGGGGTTATGGGTCCCACATCCCAGCCTTGCTCCCCTCTGGCTCCACCTCCTGACTCGGCTTCCTGGAGGGGCAGCCCCTGGGAGGCCGCAGCGATGGCCCTGCCACCTGCGTGGGAGCCCTGGATTGAGCTCCTGGCTCCTCGCTTTGGTGGGGCTCTGGCCGTGAGCCTGCACACGAACACGGGCAGCTCTTCCTGCCATCTGCAGGGTCCTGGGACACGAGAACTCAGAGGTCAAAGCCTGGGGTGCGAGCCAGGGTTGGACACAGCAGGCGCCTCTACCCCTGGGCCGCCCCTAGCCCCTGGCGTCCATGGACGATGCCGTGTGGTGGCCTCTTGCGGGTCACAGTGACGCCACCTGTGTCCAGCGGTGCCTCGTGGAGGCGAGAAGTGGACTCCGCTCGGGGCCAGGGCACCTGAACAGCACAGGACACGGCTTGGCCGGGTCTCCTTTCTGGTGCCTCAGGAGGGAAATCCTTCCAAACTGGTTACAGCCGGCCTCCTTCCCACCTGGCCGCTGCCGCGTGGGGTCAAGGGCCCTGGGCTCCCGTGGAAACGTGCAGGCCTCGCACCTGCTCTGAGCCAGGAACGCGGCAGCCCCGAGCCTCAGCGCCTCCCTCCGTCACCCCGGCGACGTCCCGGCCTGCAGGGGTGTGGGCGGCCTCGGCGAGCCTGGATGAGACAGAGCACGCCCACTCGATGTTGCCTTCCTGGGATTAGCGAGGCTACCCAGCGTCTCCAACGACGCTTTTTTTGATTATGAAAAGTCAGAATAATTCTGTCTTCCCTACGTCCCTCCTAGGACTGCACGCGGGGACTGAGTGCGGTAGGAGCAGGAAATCGTGGCCAGTGCGTCGATGATGTCAGCACAGGGTCGAGGGCTCGGGCTGGACGGGGGCTGGGGTTGCCATGGAGCTTGCAGCCGGGAACACAAGCCGGGCCGGCCAAAGAGAGCTGGGAGTCCCCAGGGCCGCGGCACTCAGCAGCTCGGCTCAGGAGGACCCAGCCCACCCAGCCCGAGAGCTGATCTAGCCGTGTGCTCTCCATGTCCTCAAAGCTAAAGGGAAGCGAAAAGGAGACCATAAAAACATCCCCACTGCTGCTCGCCGCAGGCCCAGAGGGACGGGGACGCACTCCACTCGGCCGTCCAGCAACAGCCGTGCCCTGAGTGCGGGCGACAGCTGGGCTGACCCGAAGCCAGGAGCCAGGAGCTTCTTCCGGGTCTCCCATGTGGGTGCAGGGGCACAAGGACTTGGGCCATCTTCTACTGCTTTCCCAGGCCACAGCAGAGAGCTGGCTCGGAAGTGGAGCAGCCAGGACTCGAACCCATGCCCATACGGGATGCTGGCACTGCAGGCAGTGGCTTTACCTGCTACGCCACAGCACCGGCCCTACCGATGAGTTTTATTGGGAGCTTGGGAAATGGCGCTGAGTGAGCCGTGCCGCGGTGGCTGTGAAAGTCCGCCGTCTCCACAGCAGAAGAGGCCATGAACCTTCCACTGTGGAGACTGGGGCAGGGGCGACCCAGCACGCTGGGCGCCACGTTACAGAGGGTGCAGGAGCCTGGGGTCCCCGGTCCCACCAGCAGCCTCCCAAGGCTCCCCCTGCTCCCAGCCTGCCCTGTGCCGTCAGAGCACAGCCCCGGTGTTTGACTTAATGAGCGGATGGGCGTGCCGGGATCCCACCATTCTCAAGCACCTGTGTTACGCCAGGCACCGGCCTAGGCACTGCCGACACAGCACAGGCTCAGGGGGACTGTGCCAGCCTTCCACTCATCCAATCAGGCGACCGTGACAGGCGCTGGCCGTGGCGGCTCCTGGGCTCCCGTGGGGACTGTGGAGGCGTGGTGCTGCCGACTGGGACTGGCCATGCACCGGAGCAGACCCGGCCCGGCCAGGGAGTGCAGGGGGCTGTGCCTCGCGGTGGCGCGGTGCAACACTGGCACTCTGCCCCGTGCTGCCTCGCGGCCCCTCCTGCCGCACCGGGCGCTCAGGCCGGGGAGGGCAGAGGGGCACCGCGCGTGGTCCCCGGACGAGGTGGACGTTGGGCGGTGGCGTTTCTCCAGCTCTGGCCCGGCAGAGGCTGCGACGGTATTTCTGGCTTTGTTGCTATGTCAACCCCTGGGCTGGAGGCAGTCGGTCCTCAGCTGCCCCCTCCCTGCGTGGGGGCAGATGGGCACCACGCCCGTGGGTAACGTCTGCTGCACTCGGAGGGCTGAGCTCCGGGGACGGGCCTGCCCCCCTGGGCTGGGGCCCTGCTGGCTCCCCGCCCCAAACCGGACCCTGGTTAGCTTACAGGAGTTGTGCTCTGTGGGGAGCTCCATGGACAGCAGCAGCCTCCCTGGCTCAGGACACCGGACACGGGTCGGCTGTGTGAGTGCGGGCGCCACGGGTGCAGGGGAGGAACCTCGGGCTCCGCGTCCCCAGGCAGACGGCGGAAGAGGATTGGAGCCCAGGCTCCGTGTGATTCCCGAAGTCAGAGAAGAGGGGTTCGCTCCGCCAAGCCGTCAGCGCTGCAGGACAGGCACGGCCCTTGCTCCTCCCCAGCCCCTGAAGCTGGGCGCAGGACTCTGGCTCCGGAGGAGGGAGCCGGGCCCCTGGAGGCCCCGAAGCCAGCAGTGGAGGGAACACACCCAGGACCGTGGAGCGTGGGGTCCTGTGCCCGGCGCCCTGGCTCCCGGAGGAGGCTCCACTTCTCAATGAAGGGACACCCCGGACTTCCAGGGCGGCCGATCCTGTCTGGCCTCTGCCCTCCCAGCCTGCGCAGCCCCTCTTGATGGGGTCAAACCCAGCAGAAGGTAACGGAGAGATCAGCCTGCCCAGGGAGGCTGGGCTAACCCCGGGCGCCCCGGGCTCTGTCTCAGGGCACGTCCGTCACCTGCAGGGCCGGCCGGAAGCTAACGGGGGCACAGGCAGCGGGGAAGCCAGCAGGTGGGCCCGGGGAGCGGGCATGGAGCTCACACAGGGCAAGGCCGGGAGGCTGCAGGGTGTGCGCCGAGGCTGTGCTCCGGGACCACCCAGTGGTTGCCGTGGGCGTGTGCGGCCCTGTGTCTGCCCCCTCTCCCCTGTGTGCAGCTTCTCCACCGAGCCTGCAGCTTCTCCACCGAGCCTGCAGCTTCTGCCCGCACACAGCTCCTCCCCTGCCCTCTTGGTGTGCACTGGGGCCGGGGTGGGCTGGAGAGGCAGGGTGGCAGCAGCAGCCCGGGCTGGAGAGGCAGGGTGGCAGCAGCAGCCGCAGATGGGCGGGAGGGAGGGAGGGCTCTTGCCCACCTCTCCCCTCCCTCTCGCTGTCTCTCATCTGGTGCAGTCTCCGGAAACACTGCTGGCCAGGGCCGTCCGTGTTCAGGGGAAATCCCGACGGCACCCAAGGAGTGAGGAGAACCTGGGTGAGGAACGAGCGCCATGTTGGACATCTGGTGGCGCTGAGCGCGGAGGCGTGGTCGCCCAGGGAGTGGGGCTGGGCCACGGGGTTGGACTGGAAGCGTGCAAGAGAGGCAGGGAGGGGACACTGGGCGAAGCCACAGGTGTTCAGATGAAAGAGCCAGCTGTGGGACAAAAGAGCTTTGTCTTTTGGAGGGCAGACACTTGGTCACACGCTGCAGAGGTGCTGGGCCCCAGAACCCAAGAGCTCCCCCAGATCCTCACTGGCCTCGCAGCAACAGAGACTCCCCTCACAGAGCACAAAACATCGGCGGCAAATTCCCCAGCGCAGCCCCGCGCCCGGGAGAGAACGTCTTTAAAGTTCTGGAAGCGTTTCGATTCTATAATTCTGCGCCCAGAAAAACTATTATTCAAGGAGGAGAGCAAAATAAAGTGATTTTCATGCATGGAAAAACTCAGAAAATCAATTTTCCTTCTAGGGGCTCGTTTTGAAAGATAACTTGACTATCCACCCAAACTAAACAATAATAAACAAAAACCATGGGTTCAGGAAGACAAAGCACCCGGGGGCAAGACGAACGTTGAGGAAAGAAAGGAGGAGATCTCGCAGCTAATTCTGGGTTGGCTTTGCGCTGTAGTCTTGGGAAATGGCAACTTGATATTTCAATATTTATTTTTAAAGGATTTATTTATTGGAAAGGCAGAGTTAGAAGAGATGGGGAGGAGGGGGAGAGAAATCTCCATCCTCGGATTCACTCCCCAAGTGACTCAAACTCCTGGGGATGGACCAGGCTGCAGCCAGGAGCCAGGAGCTCCTTCCGGGTCTCCCACACCTGTGCAGGGGCCCAAGGGCTTGCACCATCCTCTGCTGCTTTCCCAGGCCACAGCAGAGAGCTGGGTTGAAGGGGAGCGGCCAGGACCCCAGCGGCTGCTGGTGTCACGGGCGGCGGCTGCACCGGCGTTGAAAGTTTGAAAGCAGGGACTGAGCCTGGTCACCGTGGAGCCGCAGGAGCAGCGAGCGGCCCAGAGCTGGGGAAGGGCTTGGTTCCTCCCTGCGTGTGAGAGCAGCTGGAGGCTGAGCCAGGGTGCTGGGCTGTCCGTGGTGTGCGCCCCGCGGCGGGCACCTTGCACGTCCACATTAAAGGGGAAGCCACCCTTTGCACCGTGGTGGAGTCAACTCCAGTCACCCTGCAGCTCTAAGCCTCCACGTTCCCAGTGCACACCTTTTAAAGGGAGCATGAGGAAATATTCCCAAAAACTCTGGGCAGGCAGCAGACGGGACAATCCTGCCGGTCCTACAAAGCGCGCTTGCAGAGTGGCGTTTAAAAGAAAATGGTGCAGACAGCCCCGAGACACCCCAGGGAGGACTGTTTCCAGGCGGATCTCTCGGATGTTAGAACATCGGGCGAGGGTGGCAGCGTTAACGTCGTACGAGCGGGAGCTGAAGGCACACACGGTGAAACAGTAGCTCGGCAGTGACGTCAGGAGTTGGAGAATGTCACAAACCTGCGACTCGCTCCTCGCAGGGCGAGCGGCGGTGGGAGCGCTCACCCAGACACGGAGTCCAAAAAAGGAGAAAATCGGCAAAACCCCAAACGGGGCTGTCGGGAAGAATTCCGGAAGTGGAGTAACGGGGAGCGCGGAGGTGACGGCCGAGCTCGCGGGAACATTGCCGAGCCGACGTCCCAGGCAGGCGGACTTCAGAAAGCAGGGGCTCGGCCTCAGAGCCGCCTTTGTGCCCGCAAACTTAATATCTGTCGCGAAACGGACATTTTATAGAGAACTGTAAAATCCCAACATTTATTCCAGAGCTGACCCAAAGCCGTTTGGTCCCAGGTCGGTCAGATTCCACTCCCTTCCTCCTGGCCCGGCCCCAGCAGGTGCCAGGGGCGGGGAATGGAGGAGGAATCTCCCAAGGCCGGCAGCAGCCGCTTCCAGGGCAGCGGGCAAGGGGGCCGGCCGCTTCCTGGTCTCTTCCTGGGAGTGAGACGTCCAGTGGACGGAGAGTGGACTGGAGGGTGACAGAAGCAAAACAAAAATAAAACCACAGGTCCATTTCCCTGTGAAAACAGACTCAGGACTCCAAGAGAAGACACATGCTGGAGAGAATTCATTCAAAAATACTGTACGGAGCCAGGGCGCTTGCACCCCAAATTCATTTACAACATTAGAAAAAAATCATTAATGTGACTCACCAGATTAAGAAATTAAAGGGGAAAAATACACTGCCACCCAGTTCTCTCTCTCTCTGTCTCTCTCTGTCTCTGTCTGTCTCTCTCTCTCTCTCTGTCTCTCTCTCTCTCTCTCTCACACACACACATAGTTGCGCTGGCCCTGGGCAGGTGTATCTATCTACCTATCTCTCTCTCTCTGTCTCTCTCTGTCTCTCTCTGTCTCTCTGTCTCTCTCTGTCTCTCTCTCTCTCTCTCACACACACACACACACACAGTTGCGCTGGCCCTGGGCAGGTGTATCTATCTACCTATCTCTCTCTCTCTCTGTCTCTCTCTCTCTCTCTGTCTCTCTCTCTCTCTCTCACACACACACACACACACACTCTCTCTGTGATAAAAGAGCTCCCTGGGCCAGCGCTGTGCACAGTGGGTACAGCCTCAGCCTGCAGTGTCGGCATCCCGCAGGGCGCTGGTTTGTCCCACCAGTGAGGAGGGGTGAGGAGGTGAGGAGGGGCCACAGGGCGTGGCTGTGCGGGGTCAGAGGTGTGTGGGGCGCAGCGGTGAGAAAGGTCGCCCAGATGGTGGCTGTGAGATCCACAGTACGTGCCCATCAGTACTGCCGATGTGTGACGGATGTGACCACCATTGGGGTGCCACGGAAACCCTGCCATGCAGTCACGGGCCAGCCCACGTGTGCGAGGAAGCCACCAGCAGAGCAGCCGAGGCAGAGCCTACGGAGATCAGAGGCGCACACCCCTTCTCTGGGCATTTGTTTATTTATTTACTTTCAGATTTATTTATTTACTTGAGTTAGAGAGAAAGGGAGAGCGAGAGTGAGAGAGAGAGAGCGAGAGAGAGAGAGCGAGCTTCCATCTGCTGGTTCACTCCCCAGATGGCTGCAACAGCAAGGGCTGGGCCAGGCAGAAGCCAGGAGCCAGGAGCTCCATCCGGGTCTCCCACGCGGGTGCAGGGCCCAGGCGCTTGGGCGTCTTCTGCTGCTTCCCCAGGCCACAGCAGGGAGCTGGGTGGGAAGTGGGTGGCCGTTCTAAAGGTGACAGCAGTGCTGGAGGCCGGCACTGTGGCGCGCAGGCGGAGCTGGCGGAGAAAGTGCAGCCATGTGGGCACCGGTCGGAGTCCCGGCTGCTCCATCCCCCCGCCCTGGCGCCCTGCGCCTGGCCTGGGGAAGCAGCGGCCAGTGGTCCCAGTGCTCGGGCCCCTGCAGCCACGTGGGGGACCTGGGTGGGATTCCTGGGTCCTGGCTTTGTCCCTGTCACTGGGCCATTGGGGAGTGAACCAGAGGATGGAAGATCTTCTCTCTCTCTCTCTCTTTCCTCCCTCCCTGTGTCACTCTGCCTCTTAAAGAAAATAAAATAAATCTTTTAAAAACTGGCAATTCTCCCAAAATAGAAATACCAATCCAGCAATGCCTGCTCAGAATTGGAGCAGAATTTTTCATCTCAGCCGACAAATTGCCTCTAATATCTGAACAGAAAAACAAATGACTCAAAAAAGCCAGGCTGATATTAAAATTATGAAAATAAGAAAGGGGCGGATTGGTCCTAGCATAAGTAATACTTACTGAAGTGCCACGGGAAATACGCAGGTGACAAATGGACCAACCGGGCCGGGGGCTCAGGCTCCGGGAAGGTGGCGCCAGCAGGAGAAAGAGAAGTTCCTGGCTCCTTGGAAACGCTGCGAAGCCATGAGAGCGAGCGCGCCGGCGCGGCGGGGACATCGCTGTCGGAAGGGCAGACACCCTAGTCCCTTTGCTAGAACATTCCAACTGTGAAACGTGTCTAGTTTCTAGAAGGTTCTGTGAAACGTGTCTAGTTTCTAGAAGGTTCTGTGAGACGTGTCTAGTTTCTAGAAGGTTCTGTGAGACGTGTCTAGTTTCTAGAAGGTTCTGTGAGACGTGTCTAGTTTCTAGAAGGTTCTGTGAGACGTGTCTAGTTTCTAGAAGGTTCTGTGAGATGTGTCTAGTTTCTAGAAGGTTCTGTGAGACGTGTCTAGTTTCTAGAAGGTTCTGTGAGACGTGTCTAGTTTCTAGAAGTTTCTGTGAGACGTGTCTAGTTTCTAGAAGGTTCTGTGAGACGTGTCTAGTTTCTAGAAGGTTCTGTGAGATGTGTCTAGTTTCTAGAAGTTTCTGTGAGACGTGTCTAGTTTCTAGAAGGTTCTGTGAGACGTGTCTAGTTTCTAGAAGTTTCTGTGAGACGTGTCTAGTTTCTAGAAGTTTCTGTGAGATGTGTCTAGTTTCTAGAAGGTTCTGTGAGATGTGTCTAGTTTCTAGAAGGTTCTGACTGAAACGCTTGTGATCTCTAAGAGGTTCTGATGGTGAAATGCACATAGTTTCTAGAAAGTGCTGATGGAGGTACGCACCTTGTTTCCTGGAAGTTTCTGACTGTGAGACGTGTCTTGTTTCTAGAAGGTTCTGTCTGAGAGGCGTCCGGTTTCCAGGGTTCAGGTGCGAGACTGAGGACATGGACAGGAGATTAAGAGATTAAGCACCAGAACCCATGTCTGCTCCCTTTGCCGTGCCTCCCGGCAGAGGGGCCGAGGCCGGCTCACCTCTCGGGTTTCTGATGGGAGAAACCAGCTTGGGAAGACAGGTTCACCTGTGGGGCCCGGTTTGCAAAGTGTGCCCCAAGTCTCCAGAGAGGCTGCGGCTGGAGGACCCAGCTTGGGGCAGTGTCCTCCTGCCCGCTGTGTCCAGAAGTGGCTCCTCCTTCCCTGCCCCCAGCGGTGCCTGGGAAACTGCCCCTGGGAGCCGTGTGTCTCACGGGCCCCACAGCAAGGCCCGAGGCCCGTATGACTTGACACCTGTGTGAGGGTGGGGTGTGGAGGGAGAGCAGGGGCACACAGGGTCCATGTGGAGCAGTCTGTCCGTCTGCCCGTCTGTCTGTGCTGTCATCTCTGGGCTCTTGGTATAGAGTTCCCCTCTCCCCTAAGTGAAGATGGAGTTTCCATGGCCAGGGACCATGGGGGGCCCTGGGGCTGGCCGGTCACACAAGGCGCGAGCCACAGAGCCCACAGTGCAGGCAGAGCCGAGCTGGGCCTCACTCTGCCTGGTGCCCTCCAGGACACAGGTTCCTGGCTGTCCCCAGCCCCGGGTTGTGGATGTTCCATGTCCTGCCTGGGCCCTCACAACTGGGCAGCACCTAGCACTCTGTGCCATGCCTGCCGGGCTGGCACGACCTCTGCCAGGGGGGCGACCGGTCTCCAGCCTCATGGCCTCACTGTCATTTGAGCTTGTGGACAGGGGCGTGCAGGCAGGGCAGAGTGGCCGGTCTGCGGGCTCCTGTGCGGGTCAGGGCTGCGGTAATGAGCGAGTGCCAGCTACCAAGGCCCCGCAGGCCCAGTGCCCCCTGCGCTCCCTCCGCACCCCATCCTCACGCAGCCTCTCGCTTGTCCTGGGGCCGCCGTGCTGAGTGCCAGCTGCTGGGGACACTGGGGCCGAGGTCCTCAGGCTCATGTGTGGGCAGTGACAGCCTGGACACCGAGGCAGCTGGGAGGAGCCCAGGCCCTGTCCTCAACGGGGTCCACTCTGCTCCCGGGCGGCCAGCCAGGCAGGTGCGGATACGGGAACGAGCAGTGGGCGTGCGGCTCCATTCTGCTGTGGCCACGGCTCCCTCTCCACTCTGGGAAAGCCTGGTTTATTTGAGATTTCCGTTCCTGCCTCAGGCTGGGGGTGCGTGGGTCAGAGCAGGCCTCAGTCCCCCGGTGTGACCGGTGTGGGCGGGGCTACGGCACACGGGCCACTGTAAGCCACAGCGGCAGGCAGAGGGTCTCTGTGGACAGGTGCACAGGGCGAATGCTCGCGGCTTCCTCGCCATGGACTCCTGGCACCGCTGCGGCCATCTGGGGACCCCAGAAAGCCATCGGGGTGCACTGGGGTGAGAGGGGCAAGAAACCCCACCCAGGACCCCCGGAAGGCGTTGTCGGGGGCTGGGATAACCCCCTGGCAGTGCCCCCAGCCCCCAGCCCCCAGTGTCTCCTCCCCCAGCAGGAGTGGGAAGGGGGGTGGCCCAGGGATGAGGGTGCAGGGGGAGGGAGCTGCTGGACCCGGGACCCTCAGGGCCAGGCCACGTGGAAGGCCCTGGGGTCCTGCCCTGGGCGCTCCTTGTGGAGGCCATGGAGGTTGTGTCTGCCCAGCAAATGAGAGGCCTGGAGAGAGGCTGGAGGTGGGATCCGACCTTCTGTCCCCTGGCTGATGGCAGAGGCTGGACCACAGGCAGCCATGGTGTCTGGTCCCAGTCCATGCTGTCCGCAATGTAATGGCTGCCACGTGTGCTCAGAGCTCCGGCTCAGCCTGGGCCCCCAGGATGAAGGTGGCTTCAGAACAACTCCCCAGGTGCATTCCGACAGGAGATGCAGGGGACCCAGCACACGAGAGCATCAGCCCTGGCTGCGGGACTTCACGCCCAGGCCTCGGAGCTGGGGAGATGGAGGACGCGGCCCCTGGAGCAGGGAGCCAACTTCCTCCGTGGTGGGCAGGGAGAAGCCAGAGGAGAGGCCACCCTGTTAAAACGTCCGTGCACCAGTGGGCGGCCCACAGCACGGGCTCTGTGTCTGGGGGAGCAACTCTGAGCAGGGAGGGGCAGCATCTTCCCGGTGGCTGGAGGCAGTGGCTCTCCTGGCGAGAGCATTGGCCCAGCAAGAAGCATGGCCCAGGGTGACCTGCGCAGGGGCCGGGGCCACCGCTCTCCCCTGCAGGCAGCCCCGGCTGCCGGTGGACCGCGCGAGCGGCGTGGTCTTATTTTCCAGGCTCCTGAGCACCCGCTCCGCTGTCAGCTTAGCGGGGGAGGCGGGCAGCCGGCATCGCTCTGAGCTCAGCTCCCGGGATGCAGGATATTAAATCAATCAAAGTAAATTAAAAGCTTTGGCCATCTCCTGAACTCGGGGTTGAGAGGCAGCCCTTTCTTCCTACTCCAGCTGCTTCCCGGGGGACGGAGCCTGCGGGGGTCCTGGGGCTCCGCGCTCTGGGTTATTTAAGGATGGAGCAGAGCGCTGCAGTGCCCCCTCCCCGCGCTGCCCCCAGAACGCCCCGGGGGACGCGCAGCCGCCGGAAGACAGACAGCAGGGCAGCGGAGGCCACAGGGCTTGGCTGTCACCACCGCTGGACCGGGCTCCGGGCTCTGCAGGCACCGCTCAGCGGCACGGGGGCTGGGAAGCGTCCGCCCCGGGGTCTCAGAGGCGGCCCCGCTCCGTGTGAGGGGGGACAAGGTGTGGGCTCGCACCCGTGGTGGGCGGCGCCGGGGAAGCAGACGGGGCGCTCTGAGGCCTCCCTCCACTGTGTGCGGTGCTCACACCGGCCCGTGTGTGAGGGCCTGAGTCAGATCCTCATGTCCTGTGTCTGCCTGAAGCACTTTCTTTCTTTTTTTTTTTAAATAAAGATTTATTTATTTATTTGAGAGGCAGAGAGAGAAAGAGAGGTCTTCCATGTGCTGGTTCATTCCCCAAATGGCTGCAACGGCTGGAGCTGGGCCGATCCAAAGCCAGGAGCTTCTTCCAGGTCTCCCACGTGGGTGCAGGGGCCCAGGGACCTGGGCCATCTTCCAGTGCTTTCCCAGGCCATGGCAGAGAGCTGGATCGGAAGTGGAGCAGCTGGGATTCAAACCAGCACCCATGCAGGATGGCAGCACCATAGGCGGCGGCTTCACCTGCTGTGCCACGGTGCCGCCCCCCACCCCCGTACTGTCATTGAGGGCTCGCTACACTACAGGGCAACAGAAACAAAACCGCGCGTTCTAAGGAGAGACGGCCTCGGCCCCGGCCCTCTGCTTTCTCTGAAGGAGCTAAGCGCCAGCGTGCAGCGAGGTGCGCGATGGAAGCAGCCAGGTGGGGCTGCTCGGAGGAGGTGGCCCGGGAGCCCAGATCCACACAAGGGCTGGCTCAGCTCTGAGCAGGAGCCACTGTCCCTGGCGGGGGGAGGGGAAGGACGTGTGAGGCCTGAGGTGGTGACCGTCACTCTGGGTTGGGAGAGACCAGGTCAGGCGGCCTGAGCTTAGGGAAGGGGCAACTCACATTACGAAGAGGGCAGAGGGGATGGATTGCCTGGGATTGCACTCTCGGCCATAGCAAGGCTGGGGGTGGGGCTACAGCCAAAGTGGCAGGGCTGGTCGGCTTCCTGGCGCGACCTCGGGGTGCGGCTGGTGCTGGCCGGCCGTCACCCGGGCGACTCCCTGTGCCCTGTCAGCTGTGCCAGCTGAGAATCCTTTTATGTGGTCCCACAGCCCCGCCGCTCTGCCCCCCGCCTTACATGGTGACAAAGGGACCCACGCTCCAACGATTCTTACTGTGTGTGCACCTGACAACGAAGCATCCACAACCCAGGACAGGAAAACCAGGCCTCCTAGGAGAAGGACCCACCAGTACGGAAGTGCACGGGTCTGGGGGTGCCAGACCAGGAGCCGAGCTCAGCAGCACCGTGGTCCGGGGGAGGCAGCGACCCCTGGAGGAATTCCTGCAGCACAGGCAGAGTACGCCCTCATCCAGATCACGTGGAACACTCCCCAGCAGACCACAGTCTGGACCACAAAGCACCCTTAGCAAAATCAAATTAATGGCCAGCGCCGTGGCTCAACAGGCTAATCCTCCGCCTAGCGGCGCCGGCACACTGGGTTCTAGTCCCGGTCGGGGCGCCGGATTCTGTCCCGGTTGCCCCTCTTCCAGGCCAGCTCTCTGCTGTGGCCAGGGAGTGCAGTGGAGGATGGCCCAAGTCCTTGGGTCCTGCACCCCATGGGAGACCAGGAGAAGCACCTGGCTCCTGCCTTTGGATCAGTGCGGTGCGCCGGCCACAGCGCACCGGCCGCGGTGGCCATTGGAGGGTGAACCAATGGCAAAGGAAGACCTTTCTCTCTGTCTCTCTTTCTCACTGTCCACTCTGCCTGTCAAAAATAATAATAAAAAAATCAAATTAATAAAATCGCACAGGGCATGCTCTCAGCTCACAGAGCGGTTAAAATTGGAAAAAAAAAAGTAACCGGAAAACCCCAAGGCACGCGCTTTGAAACGACTCCCAGCCGAACAACGGGGGAGCCAGGGAAGACGGCTGTAGAACCAGTCACCCGCAGGTACACCCTAGGTAGTTACAACCAGGAGCACGTTACATCCAGAGTGAGCCGAGGAAAAACAGCGACAAATAGGAGCAGAAGTAGGTGAAGGTGCAAACAAGGAACCAATGGACAGAATCAACCAAACCAAGAGCTGATTCTTTGAAAAGACAGAACTGAAAACCCCAGCCTGGCTTAGGAAAAGAGTGGACACAAATTATTACTATCATAAACGGCAGAGGAGACATCACTACAGATCTCACAGAGGCTGTAGGATCACGGCAGAGTCCTATAAAATACAGCTATTTGCTTACCAATTGAGCAGCCTGCATGAAGTAGTTCCTTGAAAACCACACTACCAAATCCCACACGAGAAGTAGACAGTCTGCATAGACCTGCTCTATCAGAGAAATCGAATCGGCAGTTAATAAAGTGCCCAGTAGAAAGCACGAGGACCAGGGGTGTCCACGGGCGAATCCCACCACGCACCCGCGAGGGAATCGCGTCGGCTGTCTGTAATCGCTCACAAAACCAGAAGCAGAGAGAACAGCTCCTCTCAGCCTACGGGGCCAGCATTACCCCACGCCGAAGTCAGAGAAAAACTATGAGACAACTCCAGACCAACTCCCAGAACGGCTGTTCCCGCGGACAGCCCTCACAGCATTTCGGCAGGTCAGGTCAACCTGGAGAAGTGTGCAAGGGTAATCCACCCGGCGGCAAGTGGGTTTCTCCGTGTATTCGAGGCTGGTTCAGCATCTGAAAGTCGGCGCAGGAGACCCAGTCACCCACAGGGCCCGTCCCGAGCTGCAGGGAAAGCCTCCCAGGGTCTCCCACGCGTTCACCATCCACACCCCCACAACCTCGGGACGGGACTCGCTTCGGTTGAGAACGAGCGCCTGCCACGCCCCTCCCTCCGCCATCGCAGCGGGGTGGCATCAGGGGCACGGCGAGGCTGCCCCGTCTCCTCTCCTGTCTGCGTTGTAGTCGGAGTCCTGGCTATGGGGCAAGAACGGCGAGCTAGGGGCAAAGGAAGCACACACAGCTGTCCTCGTGGCTGTCCACGTGCAAAGTCCAGAAGAGTGGCCGGGAAAACCAAAGCTAAACTCCCGGAACTGAGAAAGCATGGGCAGCGTGGGTGCCGGGCGGGAGGCTGCTGCACGGAAGCCACGAGATTTGCAGGTAGAAATGCAGCGCCATTTATACCGGCTCCCTCGAAGCCGCTCACTCCGGCAAATCCGACAAGGTGGCGTCATCTCTGTGTGAGGCAAGCGACCGAGCCCAACAGAGCGAGCAAGCGAGCAGAGGGGTGAGTGGATGGGCCCCTGTCTTCTGCAGCCGTCCACAAAACGAGTGACGTCACCACCAATCTGAGCAGAACCTGGTGATGCACTGCACCTGCCGGTGCGGCTCTGCGGAGGTGAGCTCAGGACGGGCGTACTTGGGCCAGCAGGCAACCCTGGCTCTGGGAGCAGGGGCTGTGGCACAGCCTTCACCCAGGGCCCAGCGTCACCCTGGACTGTCCTATCACTGTCTCTGAGCTAACACTGGCCACCGGGTCCCCGGTGTGCGGCTGATGTCCCAGCCCAGTGCAAGCCCTGGGACCCTCTCCTGGGTGGGCTCACTCCCAGCTCCCACGCTGACCTCTGCCTCCTGGGTGGCACCCACGGCCCTGCCTTGGAGCCTGGGTCATGGAAGGTGGCTGAAGACCCCTACCTCAGGCCCCCACGTCTCATCCTCCCTTCTCTGGCTGACCCTGGTTTCCTGTGGAAGAAGCTTGGCTGGCTACAAGCCCTTTGTTGAAAACTAAGACTTGGTCCGTGCCTGCTCTGTTTTCTCTGTTGTGTGATCTGTCGGCTCCTGGGACCAGGGGAGCTGGGTCGGGGCTCAGGAGCGGCACAGTAGCCTTGGACCCTTCCAGGGAGGGGACAGGAGCTTGGCGACCCCCTAGTTTCCTGGCCCCTCTCCCCTCTTCAACACCTGGGGCAGTGCACACACACCTCCCACCCTGGGCCCAGGCTCAGCGGATGCTTCTTTGGGTTGCAGAGCCAGAGACCTCCGCCCGCCCCTCCAGGCTCCAGGCCTCCCAGGTGCAGGGACAGAGCCGCCCCTCCAGGCTCCAGGCCTCCCAGGTGCAGGGACACGGAGCCCTGTCCGTGGAGGCACAGCCTGGCCCAGATACAGCAGAGTCCTAAGCGACTTTCTGGGCTTCTCGGGCGCCCGGGCCTCCCGGCACAGGCGTTCCTATGTGAAATCACCGTGGGCCCCCGGGGGCTGCAGCTGCCCTGCCTGCACCATCTTCCTCACAAGACCAAGGAGAGCGAGCAAAGGAGGGTCTTTTACAAGAAAGTGTGGGCTCGCTCCTTCTCGCTCCAGGGCTAGAGGTGTGGAGACAGGAGCGAAAGTCAGGATGTGAGAACACAGAGCCGCCACGGGCGCTCGGGGGCAGTGGCTGGGCCTCTGTCTTCCCTGATGGCGCGGCCCTGGACCAGGTCATCAGCTCCTCCCCAGTGGTTTCCTGAGGGTGGAGGCCGAGCCCGAGCCCAGGTTTCCTGAGGGTGGAGGCCGAGCCCGAGCCCAGCTCCGGCGGCCGCGTCCGGGCCAGTTCCTCTCCGACTTGCAGGGGCTCTTGGCTAGCTTCCGGCTTCGCCTTTGCTTTGCTTCCTCGGGGCTGCTCATGGGGACAGAGACCCTGGGGGCCCAGCCGTTCACACGTGGAGATGGTCGTGAGCCTCCAGGGGACAAAGCGGCTGCCCTGGGCCGCTGACCCCGCACTTTCCCCGCCAGCCCCCGGGTGTGTCTCCTGTGCTCTCTCGCAGGTGGACACCTGTGTGTCTTCCGGGGCTGGCAGCTGGGGCCATGAGGCGGCTCCGGTCCTCCCCTGGCAGCTCTCAGCTGACCTACCCAGAGGAGGGTCAGGCTCACCTGGAGACCCCCGTGCTCAAAGGCCTGCTCTGGCCGACGAAGTCTAACACTCTGCCCTCCCAACTCCCTGCTGCTCTTCTTACTGCGTGACATCTGTCCAGTAATAGCTGTGGGCAGAGCTGCTGGACACTGGAGAGGCCTGGGACACATTAGAAGCCCCTGCCTCACACCCCGAACACCCCCAGAATCTAGCACTGGGCCGGGGGAAGCCGGGAGCTGGGGACTCCCTCCCCCCTCCCATGTGGGTGTCAGGAGCCCAAGGCTGGGCCGTCACTACCCTCCCAGGTGCATCGGCGGGGAGCTGGACTGGAAGCCGAGCAGCCGGGACTCAGCCAGGCTCTGATCTGGGATGTCGGTGTGGCAAGCAGCGGCCCGGAACGCCCCTGCACCTGTCACTGTTTGTGCTGCACGTTCTGGTTGATTCTTATTCCAAAGCCCGTGTCTCTGCTCACTGCTTTCGCACAGCGACAGCCGGGGGCACCCCGGGAGGCACAAATCAGCCGTGTTCTACAGGCTGGGGTGCATCCGTGCACTGGCTGGAGACAATAGATGCGTTCTCCGGCTTTCTGGAAGGAGTTGTGCACTTTAATTAAGAAAAAAGGAAAGTTTTCTCGCAGCATATTAATGACCGCGTGTGGCGTGCGCGGCTTGTTCCGGATGGCAGGCCGTCATTAGCACGCAGAGCGGGCCGGGCCCCGGCAAGGAGATGGCGGCTCCCAGGCTCACGGGGTCTCCTCTCTGCCGTGTCCCCAGGCGTGGGAGGGCGAGCCTGGGACAGGGACCTTGGGTTCAGACAGGGAAGAGAGTGCGGTTATCACGGCCTCTCCGGGCTCACCAGGAATCGTGCCTTTCCTCTTCCACGGCTCTCTGCTCGCGCCGCGGGCGAGGGCAGTGGCAGAGGTGGGCACGGTGGCCCCCGGGAAGCTGCGTGGGGGCCGTACATCTCCTGAGCCCATCACAGAGCCGGCCGCGGTGACACGCACGGGCACACGGGCTGCACTGCGGGGCCCTGGGGGTGGAGGACACGTGTGTGTCCCCACTTCCGAGCCTGCAGACCCAGAGGTCAGAGCTCCTCTTCCTCCACGTGCCAGCCGGGCGCAGAGGGTGGAGCCCACAGAGAAAGGGGCCGGTGTCCCTGAGTGACCGTGGCTGTCCCCAGCTCTCGCTGTGACGTCCGGGTGCGGTGCGCCGGCTGTGCTGGGCCGCTGGGATCTGGGAGCTGTTCCTGACAGTCGGTGGCTGTCCTGGTGGCCAGGGCCTTGCAGTGAGAGCCTGGGGGTGGAAACACAGGAAGGAGGCAGAGCCCACGCTGCAGGGCCGTGGCTTCTGTGGACAGAGGCATCGCCCACAAGCTGACACGGCTGTGTCACCGATGCCTGCGTCCTGGGGGTTGCCTGGCCAGGGTCTCCACGGGGGGAGGGCAGCCAGGAAATGACGCCACTGGGATGCAGGTGCCCTGGGGGAGGGGCTCCCCTGGGTGAGAAGCCCGCACGCCCGTCCCTGTCAGTGTCACCACGGGCAGTGGATTAAGGGCTTCTAAGCGCTTACAGGAGATAAACCTTGAGCACGTGACCACGTCCGCGTCGTTAGTATGGAAATGGGCAGCCTCCGTTTCCTCGGGGCTCCCCCGAAAAGCTCTCAGCACGGGGAGAAGATTTCTGTCTCAAGGTTAATTAAAAGACAATCACGCAGCTTCGCCTCCGAGAGCTCCCCACGCTCGCCGGCGCCGTGAGTGTCAGCTTTGATTATCCTGAAGCCCGGCTGTCTGCCCCGTCCCCCGAGGTCCCCCTGCCGCAGGCACGCCCACCATGAGCTCCAGAAAGCGAGCTCATCCCGCGGGAGGGGGCTGCTGCAGGCGCAGCGCGTCGGAGTGCGGAGACACGCCGAGGGGAGGCGAGCCCCACGCGGGCAGAGGTCGCCCCACAGAGCCCCCGCGCCACCTCCTCCTGCTTGCCCCAGCTCTGGGGGTGCAGAGTCGGCGTCCTCTCCGCACCACAGCCTTCCTGCGTCTCACGGAACATTGGTTCCACCGTGTGCACTAACAGGCCGCTCGCCGCTCGCTCCCGGCTGGAACAGGCGCTGCCGGAGCTTAATCTCGCCTGGTAGGAATTCCACGTGGGCACTCACCGGAGGAGAAGTCGATTCTCAGCCGGCACCTGCGGCGGCCCCAGCCTGTCCAAGGACTAATTCACCTACCGCAATGCTTAATGACCATCTACTTAGCCGGCACCCTGGGCCAGGACCCATCAGGCCCGAGCCCAGCTCCCCGCGCCTGGCGTCCACCCCCAGGGGCGCGCGTGCTGGAATCCATTAAGCCCTCAGAAAGTCGTCCCCGTCCCGGGAAGCTGCCTCTCCAGGGGCCTGGGTGACTTTGCTGCAGGAATGTGAGGGACCGTCTACGAGTTCTGCTCCCGGAGCCCAGGGCTGGGCTCCCACCCGCACCCCTGCACACTGGCTCCTCCCTGCACCCTCAATGCCGACGCCACGGCCACTGCACCTCAAAGCCGTTCCCGGAGCACCTCCCCGGCCCAGACTCCTGTAGGGGCTTCTGCGTGTGCCCCCCTCCCCTGGGGAGTGTGAGGAGGCTGGGGGGAGGGGGGCCTCGGAGCTGCCTGCCTCTCAGACGTCCCCAGGCACCGCAGATGGCTCTCCTGGTGGCTCTGCCTCGCACAGGCGACCAGGTTGCAAGGGAAAGACGCACCCTCAGGATAACCCCCGTGCAGGTGGGGCGGCGCCAGTGTGAGCTGCAAAGTGCTGGGAGGTCTTCCCGGAGGAGGCCAGCCCAGGAGAGGGGGAGGCAGGGGTGCGACGCTGGAGGGGGAGGCAGGGGTGCGACGCTGGAGGGGGAGGCAGGGGTGCGACGCTGGAGGGGGAGGCAGGGGTGCGACGCTGGAGGGGGAGTGCGGAGGAGGCGTTCAGACGCTCAGGGTTCAGAGGCTGGGGGGTTCCTGTGGGGAGGAGGTCCTCGTGGTGTCTGACGCCTGGATGCCCTGGAACCCTAGGTGGCTGGGTGCGTGCTGTGTAGGGGAGAGCCAAGCGGGACAGGTGTGTGCACAGGAGCGTGCGCAGGTGAGTGTACAGGTGTGTGTGCAGGTGAGTGTGCAGGTATGTGTGCAGGTGAGTGTGCAGGTGTGTGTGCAGGTGTGTGTGCAGGTGAGTGTGCAGGTGTGTGTACAGGTGTGTGTGCAGGTGTGTGTGCAGGAGAGTGTACAGGTGTGTGTACAGGTGTGTGTGCAGGTGTGTGTGCAGGAGAGTGTACAGGTGAGTGCACAGGTGAGTGCACAGGTGAGTGTACAGGTGTATGTACAGGTGTGTGTACGTGTGTGTACAGGTGAGTGCACAGGTGAATGTGCAGGTGTGTGCACAGGTGAGTGTGCAGGTGTGTGTACAGGTGTGTGCACAGGTGAGTGTGCAGGTGAGTGTACAGGTGAGTGTACGTGTACATGTGTGTGTGTAGGTGTGTGTACAGCTGTGTGTACAGGTGAGTGCACACATGTACCCATCATCCACACATGCACCTGTCACCCACGCATGCTCCCATCCAGCAGTGGTTACTGAGCCTGTGTCGGAGGGCTGAAGAATTGAGAGCCACAGCCCTCAGTCCCAGGCCCGACGGAGCCCAAGTCCAGCCCAGGGGTCCTTGCTCGGGCCCTCATCTGTCTCAGAGCACACGCGTGCTGCCACGCTGGTCCCAGAGGCAGTGCTGAAGTGAGCAGGTGAGGCACCAGGGTTGGGGGAGAGACACCAGGCCCTCGCCCCAGTGCGGAAAGACTGGGAGAAGGACGCCCCAGCCCCGCCCACCGAAGGAGCTGTGTCCCCGAGCTGTGTAGGCTGACGCTGTCCAGTTCTAACACAGATCCACTGTGCAAGGAACGTGGCCCCAGGTACTGAGGGGAAGAGCAGGCGAGGACCTGCCGGGCGGGGAGGGACCTGCCGGGCTTCGTCCCCAGACCCTGTGGAGAAAGACCCTGGCCTGCGCCTGGGGCTGCTCAGCCGTCACTGTGGGGAGAGACCCCAGAGGGTCTCCGAGACCCACCTTGGGGAGAGGATGGGACTAGGGTGGGTGACACGCAGCACAGGCAGCAGAAGCTCACTGTACCCGAGCACCATCCGCCTGGCCTCTCTCCGGGGCCGGGGGAGGATGCGACATGAGAGCACCCACGGGGTGCTGCTCACCGGGCCTCCTCTGCTTGGAAGCCAGCAGCAGACGTGAGGAGCTGCGGCCATGCTGCAGCAGGGGATCGTGCCCCAGGCCCGGGGGTCCTGCCTGCGCCCCCTCCCTGTGCCCCGCTGCCGCTCGCTCGTCCTGTGCAGAGGGGCAGCCGCTTCTACCCACAGTGTCTCAGAACAGGCTCTGCCGCACGCCATCCTCACTTCTGACTGTTTCTATGGCAATGGATCGTAATTACATTAAGTGCCTGGGCAGCAATGACGCCGGGAACGTGGGCCGGCAGCTGCTCCATGCGCCCAGCCAGCACAGGT
This sequence comes from Lepus europaeus, assembly GCF_033115175.1. Lineage (NCBI taxonomy): Eukaryota > Metazoa > Chordata > Mammalia > Lagomorpha > Leporidae > Lepus > Lepus europaeus. The sequence continues at coordinate 40,093 of NW_026909345.1, read as the reverse complement.
GGGTTCTGGCCCTGCTCTCTGTTCCATGTGTGGAAACTGACCACCCACAGCAGCTCGCCTCTCCTTCCCTCCAACTCCTGGCCTCACACTCGCCCCCCCACTGCAGGTGCAGGAACCCCCACTGCAGCCCCGGTGCAGGCCAGGCCCCTCTCAGACTGTGTGACTCGGGCTCAGGGGCTCCCCAAACCATGAGGGGTGCAATGGCTCAGCTGCCCGTGGGACGAGGGTGGCTGGGTCTGTCCTTGACGTCCTTGGCCACTGTGTCTGGGGACCTACATGGAGCCCAGGCAGTCCCTGCCCTCCTGGTACACCTGTTCGTGACACCTCCCTCCTGTCGCTCAAGATCCAAAGAAAACAGCTTGGGGCCGGTGCTGTGGCCTAGTGGGTAAAGCTGCTGCCTGCAGTGCTGGCATCCCATGTGGGCGCCGGTTTGAGTCCCGGCTACTCCACTTCCAATCCAGCTCTCTGCTGTGGCCTGGGAAAGCAGTGGAAGATGGCCCACGTGCTTGGGCCCCTGCACCTGCGTATGAGACCTGGAAGAAGCTCCCGGCTCCTGGCTTTGGATTGGTGCAGCTCCGGCTGTTGTGGCCAGTTGGGGAGTGAACCAGTGGATGGAAGACCTTCTCCCTTCCCCCACCCTGTCTCTCCTACTCTCTGCTAAACTCTGACTTTCAAATAAAAAAATCTTTAAAAAGAAAACAGCGCTTCACCTGGGAAAGCCCCGCAGGCTGCCACCCTGGTGGGCCACTCCGCAGCCTGGGCTTCCCAAGGCCCCGGCTGGGCGCTGGGCCTCCCTCCCTCCTGGCTCCGCTGTGGAACCATTTCCTCCACGCTCAGAGGTCGGCCTGGGCCCCGCTCACGACCACCGGACGCACCAGGCGTTGGCGCCTCATCCGCTGATTTGCAAAGCAGAGAAACCCCCGGATGCCCACGAAGCCGAAGCCAGGAGCCCAGAGCTCAACCTGCATCTCCCACGCGAATGGCTGGAGCCCAGCGGCTTGGGCCATCGCCTGCCGACTCCCAGAGTGAAAGCAGAGGGAAGCTGGACTCGGAAGCGGAGCTAGAATTTAACCGGGCGCCCCAGGCAACGCCTTAACCGGCTGCGCCCACTGCCAGCTCCCAGCACTGCTGTTGGCTGTGAGTGGTGGCGAGCACTGGCGCCTGCCTCCAGTGCCCATGAAAGTCACTTCCTGTGGTCACAGTGAAGTCCAAACCAAGGGCGGTAACCCGGAGGAGTTCAACAAAGTCCGGTGACTTTTGACCCAGATTGCAGGTTGGCCACTGGCACCTGCCAGTCACCCGGGGTCCTGGTGGGATGAGCCAATCAAGGCACCAGATTGTTAAAGGTGACGCCTGTACCCCAATTCACGCAGGTCGCGCAAGGCTGGCCTAAGGCAAAAACCATGAGGACCGAGCCTGCCCCCCTGGTACCCTCTGTCCGTGGTGCTGTGCCGGCCCGGGCTGCGGCTCACAGCCGCGTGTCTGCTCTCCGAGAGGCCCAGTGATCAGAAAGCTGCACGCACTGTAGACGGAGAGTCCTGGGCCCCGCCTCACCTGTAACACCAGCGCGGTTTGGGCACGGCGGCTGGGACTCGATTCTACCATTTCTAGAAGAGGGACACGGCTCCGGCTCCGGTACTGATGAGCAGCCCGGCGTGGCACCCAGGTTCTCCTCATCTGCTCTGAGATGGAGGCTGCCCCGTCCCTGCAGGAGCCTCTGCCCACATGTGGCAGGCCGGGAGTCCTGACAGAGTGGCCACCTGCCCATTCCCGCCAGTCCAGGGCTGTGTGTGCCCTGCAGGCGGCCATCGAGCCCTTGTGTCACCGCTGGGTCCCCAGGGACTTCCTCCGGCCCCCAACCCCACACCACCAGTGCTGCTCAGTGGAGCTCCGCCCCCGGAAGCACCACTCTCATTCTCGCCAGGTGCACCTCGCTTGGCCCCCTCTTCTGAGCCCTCTGTCGCCTGCTCTGAGCTCCTCACCACACCCGTCGTCCCCGCCCTCCAGGGCAGGACACGGCGCTCGGTGCCCGGGGTCTCTCACCTGTGTGAGCTGGGCCCTTGGCTCATGGCGGCCGCTCACGCCTTCATCACAGTGAGGAGCGAGGCCTCAGGGGAGAGGATGCACTCCTTACCAGTTGTCATGGAAACACAGCTAAACACGCATGCAGTGCATTTTTCCACGGGACATCAGTAACTTCCCATGAGCGGTTACTTACAGGTTGGAAAACACTACAGGAAGGTGTGGCACTAACGAGAGCCACACACGTTCAGCCACAGACCCAGGAGTCCCAGCCAAACCAGGAGCTTCCTGATGGCCCCGGGGTAGGCCACGGGCCCAGCTAGCTGCTGACCTGGGCAGCAGGATGACCAGGCTAGCTCCCAGCATTGTGAGGATCCGGGAAACCAGGCCAGCACAATCCCTGCTCAGAGCCGATGCTCCACACGGGCTGTTCTCTCACGGGCAGAGAAGGAGCTGGGGTGGGCACAGGTGTGTGTAGCTGGGTTAGGAGCTGGGGTGGGCACAGGGGTGTGTAGCTGGGTTAGGAGCTGGGGTGGGCACAGGGGTGCGTAGCTGGGGTGGGAGTTGCGGTGGGCACAGGTGTGCGTAGCTGGGTTAGGAGCTGGGGTGGGCACAGGGGTGGGTAGCTGGGGTGGGTGTTGTGGTGGGCACAGGTGTGGGTAGCTGGGTTAGGAGCTGGGGTGGGCACAGGGGTGTGTAGCTGGGTTAGGAGCTGGGGTGGGCACAGGTGTGTGTAGCTGGGTTAGGAGCTGGGGTGGGCACAGGGGTGTGTAGCTGGGTTAGGAGCTGGGGTGGGCACAGGGGTGCGTAGCTGGGGTGGGAGTTGCGGTGGGCACAGGTGTGCGTAGCTGGGTTAGGAGCTGGGGTGGGCACAGGGGTGGGTAGCTGGGGTGGGTGTTGTGGTGGGCACAGGTGTGGGTAGCTGGGTTAGGAGCTGGGGTGGGCACAGGGGTGTGTAGCTGGGTTAGGAGCTGGGGTGGGCACAGGGGTGCGTAGCTGGGGTGGGAGTTGCGGTGGGCACAGGTGTGCGTAGCTGGGTTAGGAGCTGGGGTGGGCACAGGGGTGGGTAGCTGGGGTGGGTGTTGTGGTGGGCACAGGTGTGGGTAGCTGGGTTAGGAGCTGGGGTGGGCACAGGGGTGTGTAGCTGGGTTAGGAGCTGGGGTGGGCACAGGGGTGCGTAGCTGGGTTAGGAGCTGGGGTGGGCACAGGTGTGGGTAGCTGGGTTAGGAGCTGGGGTGGGCACAGGGGTGGGTAGCTGGGGTGGGAGCTGGGGTGGGCACAGGGGTGTGTAGCTGGGGTGGGAGCTGGGGTGGGCACAGGGGTGTGTAGCTGGGGTGGGAGCTGGGGTGGGCACAGGGGTGGGTAGCTGGGGTGGGAGTTGCAGTGGGCACAGGTGTGCATAGCTGGGTTAGGAGCTGGGGTGGGCACAGGTGTGGGTAGCCGGGGTGGGAGCTGGGGTGGGCACAGGGGTGTGTAGCTGGGTTAGGAGCTGGGACAGGCACAGGTGTATGTAGCTGGGTTAGGAGCTGGGGTGGGCACAGGGGTCTGTAGCTGGGTTAGGAGCTGGGGTGGGCACAGGGGTGTGTAGCTGGGTTAGGAGCTGGGGTGGGCACAGGGGTGTATAGTTGTGTTAGGAGCTGGGGTGGGCACAGGGGTCTGTAGCTGGGTTAGGAGCTGGGGTGGGCACAGGTGTGGGTAGCTGGGTTAGGAGCTGGGGTGGGCACAGGGGTCTGTAGCTGGGTTAGGAGCTGGGGTGGGCACAGGGGTGTGTAGCTGGGTTAGGAGCTGGGGTGGGCACAGGGGTGTATAGTTGTGTTAGGAGCTGGGGTGGGCACAGGGGTCTGTAGCTGGGTTAGGAGCTGGGGTGGGCACAGGTGTGGGTAGCTGGGTTAGGAGCTGGGGTGGGCACAGGGGTGTGTAGCTGGGGTGGGCACAGGGGTGGGCACAGGGGTGTGTAGCTGGGTTAGGAGCTGGGGTGGGCACAGGGGTGCGTAGCTGGGTTAGGAGCTGGGGTGGGCACAGGGGTGTATAGTTGTGTTAGGAGCTGGGGCGGGCACAGGTGTGGGTAGCTGGGGTGGGAGTTGTGGTGGGCACAGGTGTACGTAGCTGTGTTAGGAACTGGGGTGGGCACAGGGGTGGGTAGCTGGGGTGGGAGTTGTGGTGGGCACAGGTGTGGGTAGCTGGGGTGGGAGCTGGGACAGGCACAGGGGTCTGTAGCTGTGTTAGGAGCTGGGGTGGGCACAGGTGTGGGTAGCTGGGGTGGGAGTTGCGGTGGGCACAGGGGTGCGTAGCTGGGCTGGGAGCTGGGGTGGGCACAGGTGTGCGTAGCTGGGTTAGGAGCTGGGGTGGGCACAGGGGTGGGTAGCTGGGGTGGGTGTTGTGGTGGGCACAGGTGTGGGTAGCTGGGTTAGGAGCTGGGGTGGGCACAGGGGTGTGTAGCTGGGTTAGGAGCTGGGGTGGGCACAGGGGTGCGTAGCTGGGGTGGGAGTTGCGGTGGGCACAGGTGTGCGTAGCTGGGTTAGGAGCTGGGGTGGGCACAGGGGTGGGTAGCTGGGGTGGGTGTTGTGGTGGGCACAGGTGTGGGTAGCTGGGTTAGGAGCTGGGGTGGGCACAGGGGTGTGTAGCTGGGTTAGGAGCTGGGGTGGGCACAGGGGTGTGTAGCTGGGTTAGGAGCTGGGGTGGGCACAGGGGTGCGTAGCTGGGGTGGGAGTTGCGGTGGGCACAGGTGTGCGTAGCTGGGTTAGGAGCTGGGGTGGGCACAGGGGTGGGTAGCTGGGGTGGGTGTTGTGGTGGGCACAGGTGTGGGTAGCTGGGTTAGGAGCTGGGGTGGGCACAGGGGTGTGTAGCTGGGTTAGGAGCTGGGGTGGGCACAGGGGTGCGTAGCTGGGTTAGGAGCTGGGGTGGGCACAGGTGTGGGTAGCTGGGTTAGGAGCTGGGGTGGGCACAGGGGTGGGTAGCTGGGGTGGGAGCTGGGGTGGGCACAGGGGTGTGTAGCTGGGGTGGGAGCTGGGGTGGGCACAGGGGTGTGTAGCTGGGGTGGGAGCTGGGGTGGGCACAGGGGTGGGTAGCTGGGGTGGGAGTTGCAGTGGGCACAGGTGTGCATAGCTGGGTTAGGAGCTGGGGTGGGCACAGGTGTGGGTAGCCGGGGTGGGAGCTGGGGTGGGCACAGGGGTGTGTAGCTGGGTTAGGAGCTGGGACAGGCACAGGTGTATGTAGCTGGGTTAGGAGCTGGGGTGGGCACAGGGGTCTGTAGCTGGGTTAGGAGCTGGGGTGGGCACAGGGGTGTGTAGCTGGGTTAGGAGCTGGGGTGGGCACAGGGGTGTATAGTTGTGTTAGGAGCTGGGGTGGGCACAGGGGTCTGTAGCTGGGTTAGGAGCTGGGGTGGGCACAGGTGTGGGTAGCTGGGTTAGGAGCTGGGGTGGGCACAGGGGTGTGTAGCTGGGGTGGGCACAGGGGTGGGCACAGGGGTGTGTAGCTGGGTTAGGAGCTGGGGTGGGCACAGGGGTGCGTAGCTGGGTTAGGAGCTGGGGTGGGCACAGGGGTGTATAGTTGTGTTAGGAGCTGGGGCGGGCACAGGTGTGGGTAGCTGGGGTGGGAGTTGTGGTGGGCACAGGTGTACGTAGCTGTGTTAGGAACTGGGGTGGGCACAGGGGTGGGTAGCTGGGGTGGGAGTTGTGGTGGGCACAGGTGTGGGTAGCTGGGGTGGGAGCTGGGACAGGCACAGGGGTCTGTAGCTGTGTTAGGAGCTGGGGTGGGCACAGGTGTGGGTAGCTGGGGTGGGAGTTGCGGTGGGCACAGGGGTGCGTAGCTGGGCTGGGAGCTGGGGTGGGCACAGGTGTGCGTAGCTGGGTTAGGAGCTGGGGTGGGCACAGGGGTGCGTAGCTGGGCTGGGAGCTACATGTGTGTACACACACGTGTTCGTGTGCGTGTTTGAACTGCCGGAAGTAATACAACGCATCCTGTTAGACTTCAGCTTCACACAAGCAGCAGACACTGGTTTAAACCGCCACGTCCGAGTGCCTGGGCCCCGGCCTGGCTCCGCCTCCATCTGCAGCTGTCTGCCGTGGGCACGCACCTGGGAAGCAGCAGTGAGGACTCGGTCGCGGGTCCCTGCCCCGGCGTGAGAGACCCGGTGGAGGTCCCAGCTCCGGTTCTGGCTCTTGTGGGCATTTGGGGAGTGAACCAGCGACCGGGAGCTCCAGCTGTCTGTCATTTCTCTTGCTTTGCTTCTCAAATCAATTGTTTAAAAGATAAATAGAGGGGCCGGCGCTGTGGCATAGTGGGCAAAGCCGCCGCCTGCAGTGCCGGCATCCCATATGGGCGCCAGTTCCAGTCTAGGCTGCTCCACTTCCGACCCAGCTCTCTGCTGTGGCCTGGGAAGGCAGTGGAGGATGGCCAGAGTGCTTGGTTCCCTGCACCTGCGTGGGAGACCTGGAGGAAGCTCCTGGCTCCTGGCTCTGGATCAGCCCAGCTCTGGCTGCTTTGGCCATTTGGGGAGTGAACCAGCGGATGGAAGACTCTCTCCCTCTCTCTTTTTCTCTCTCTCTCCCTCCCTCTCTAACTCTATCTCTCAAATAAATAACTAAAATCTCAACAAAAATGAATGAAAAGGTTTTGAACGTGACGGAAGCAGGATCGCGGCCATCGCTGTGGCCGAGCATCTGAGTCCGCGTCGAGCTCTGAGCTCGGGGGAGGCTGAGAGCGGGGCTCCCGCGGCTTCCCCTCCTGCTCCTGCCTGCGGGGTTTGCGGGAGCCTCCTCCAGCCCCTGCCCCCAGCTGAGCTCCCCGTGTGTTGCCAAGGCAGCCAGGAGACTCTGCCCCCCTGCAGCTGAGCCGCCTCTGGCCGCTCTGAGCTCAGGGTCGGCATCCAAGATGCACTCGCTCATCTGAGACCTGAAGCCGCTGGCGGGGCCGCGGGGCTCGGTCAGGCGGGGGTCTCCTCCCTCCTCAGCCCCTCTGGCTCAGCTCTGCCCCGTGCTGCCTCCCCTGCCCCCTCGCCCACCCCAGCACCGTCCCCTCCACCCAGACACAGCCCCGGCGACAGAGCAGAGCCCAGTCTCTGCGGGTGTCCTCCAAGTCTCACTTCCAGTACCCAGGGTCCTTGCTCTGCCCCTGCCCCCTGCGGGTGCTGGCGACATCTCCCGCGACGTGGCTGTGTGTGTGTCTGCTCCCACGTAGGCTGCGAGGCCCCGTGGGCGGGGACCGTGACTGATGAGTTCTGGCATGCCCGCTCTGTGCCCAGTGAGCGTGCGCTTGGCTGGATCGCCAGGGACGGCTGCCACCTGCGGCCAACGTCCCCGTCCCCCGTCGCTGGCTTCTCCCCGAAACAGCTGCCTCTAATTGCGCTTAGCACGGGGCGGGGAGGCCGAGGCTGCTCCAGAGCGAGCGCTCGTCCCGATCACAAAATCCAAGCAGAGGAGGGGTTGAATCGTAACTGCACCCCCGCCCCGGACTCTCCCAGCCCCAACCCCAGCTCCTGGGCTTGCTCTTCTTGGAAAGCAGCGTCTTTGTGATTGTGTCCAGAGTCTGGAGGTCAGTTAGGTGGGGACCTAACTCTGAAGACCTAGGCACGCAGGACAGGGATGGGGGGAGGTGACCGGGGGCCCGGGGGCCCGGGGGCAGGAAGATTCTCCCTGGAGACTCCAGGGGGCTCAGCCCTGCTCCCTCCATGGTCTCAGCCTTCTGCCCCCAGAACCATGAGAGAGCAAGTCTCCCTGTTTTGAAGCCTCTGGGGTTGTGGCGCTTTGTCTTGGAAGCCCCGGAAACCAACGCACAAACCGCCCCAGCTGGCCGAGTGTCCCTTGCTCTGGTCCCAAGACCCAGAAACTCTTCCCACCCAGAGTCTGCGTTCTGAGTGCGCACCTGCCCCCTCCACTGCCCCGGCTATCCACAGCGGGAGTTCCAGGCCGTGGGGACAGCCCCAGAGGCCCCAAGCACCAGTGCCGGCCACAGCCCCTGCTCCACCTGCCCGCGTCTCGAGGCATCACTTGTCTCCATAGGAGCTACCAGGACCAGAGAGTTTTCATTTTTATTTTTTGTAAAGATTAATTTATTTATTTGAAAGTCAGAGAGAGAGGGGGAGAGAGGGAGAGAAGGAGAGGTTCTAGTGCTGGTTCACTTCCCAGATGGCCACACAGCCAGGGCTGGGCCAGGCCAAAGCCGGGAGCTTCTCCTGGGTCTCCCACGTGGGTGCAGGGACCCAAGCCCTTGGGCCATCTTCCACTGCTTTCCCGGAAGCATTAGCAGGGAGCTGGGTCGGGACGTGTCTGGGATGTCGGCATCGCGGGTGGGGCTTTCCCAGCCCAGCTGAGTTTTTAAACAGAATCGAACATCAGTGGTAGTCGCATTGTCTCTAGCCGCATGCAGGGCACACGCTAGCATAAACGTGTCCCAAGGGATGTGCGCGATTCTCTCGTCCTGAAAAGTTCTTTGGGGCCAATCTGAAATCTGAGCTCAGCGCAGGTCCTCTGTCTCCTGCACAACTCTGAGATGGGGTGAGGGGAATGCACCATTGCTAGTCCAGAAAGCGAGCGTTGGGTTTCCATGGAGACCCAAGACCAGGATGGCCCGAGGCAGGCGCCCTTCCCTGTGACCTCTGGCTTTGCAATGGCCCCAGGGACCGTCCATCGCAGGTCCCTGATTCTCCAGGCAAGAGAGTCAGGTGCAGGGAGGCAGGGGCTCAGGTCACTGTCAGATGAATCAGGACCCAGCTCCCGCCCAGGCCAGTGTCCTGAGCACTGCCCGGTACCCAGCTCATTCCCCGTTGTGTTTATCCAACCTCGGAAGCCCCGGTGCCGGAGAGGGTCACCCCGTGCCCCCGTCCCCGGACGCCTTCCCCAGCCGCTCCCTGTGCTGCACGCCGCGCGGAAACCGCCTGCTGCCCGAGTTGCTGCAGATAATCTAATGAGAGAAACGAGGTTGATTAATCCCAGCCACTGTGCCGGCGTTTAATCTCGGTGACTGTTAGACAACAATCTCATTATGTGTTTATGTCTTCAACTTGATGGGCAAGGAACGAGATCAAGCCATAAAATCAATTATGGCTGCAGAAATTGTCAGAGGAGACAAGACATCATCAGGGGACAGAAGCCGTCATGCTTGGGGCTCAACCCGCCCCGCGCTGCTGTGGGGTCTGCTCGCCGGCACTTCCTGAGTCCAGTCCCCACGCTGGGCACGAGACGGGCACTCAGAACCGCCCACGAGAGCCCAGTGCCCCTGCCGCCCTGCCTCTCTGCTGTCCCCTGTCTCTGTCTCTGTGTTGGATATTTGCAGAAGTCGCAGCAGCCAGGGATGGATTTGGGGAACCCATGGCCTCAGGGGGTCTCCTCTGCCCTGCCCCGTCACCTGCCATCTCCACGGTAACGGGTGACTGTGTCATTGTGCATTTTTTTAGGCACCAGGGGATAGTGAGGAGAAACAAACGCCGGCTCAGAAGCAGAGGACTGGGACGTCACTCTTGACCGTGTGGCTCTCCCGGGGCTTCGGGGCCCTGTGTGAGGCGTGGGGACCGCAGGAGGCCGGCGCTCAGGCCTGGAGCGAGAACCCCGTTGGTGCCAAGGCCGCAGAGGCCAAGGTGTGTGCTGGGTGCCTGTCTGCACGGGGAGTTGTCAATCAAACAACCCAGCGGCTCCGGAGCGGCGGCACCGCGGCAGCTGGGCACGGGCGGGCCGGCCTCGGGATGCAGGGCCGCTCCTGCTGGCTCCTCGGGCCGCGGAGCCGCCCCCAGCCCTGGCACTCGCGTGGCATCGGGGGAGGGGCTGGGTTTTCTGCTCCTGTAATTTGAGCGCAAATGGGGGTTTGGACATTGGTGCATTCAGCGACTGGTTCCCGTGGGCCCCGGAGCCGGGACACGGGCTGGGCATGAAACAGCCGGCGTCGCGAGGCAGGGGCGAGGCCTCTGCTCCACGGTGGGGACCACGCCACAGCAACTGCACCCCGTTCTCACGTCCGCTCCCCACAGGGGTCATCACCCCCCGGGCACCAGGAATCAGAGCGACTTTTCTGAGCCACTGACCACCAGTGCAGGGGGCAGGATGCCGGCCGGGGATGAGACGGCCAAGGTGCCTGTGCACACACATGTCCCTCTGCGTGTGTGCACATGTGTATGTGTGCATGTGTGTGTGCACATGTGTGCCCCTCTGCATGTGTGCACGTGTGTATGTGCACATGTGTCCCTCTGTGTGTTCGCATATGTGTACATGTGTGCACACACGTGTCCCTCTGCATGTATGCACAAACCGTGTGTGCATGTGCACGTGTGTGTCCCTCTGCATGTGTGCACGTGTGTGTATGTGCACATGTGTCCCTCTGTGTGTTCGCATACGTGTGTACATGTGTGCACACACGTGTCCCTCCGCATGTATGCACAAACCGTGTGTGCATGTGCACATGTGTGTCCCTCTGCGTGTGTGCATGCACACATGTGTGTGTTTCGGGGAACTCGCCCAGGGGTCAGGGCCAGCTCAGAGGTCTCCACTGTCCCAGCCCAGCGCCTCCTACCTCCTGCAGGGAGCTCAGCCCACCGGGGCTTCCCCGTCCCCATGGTGGCTGTAGTTGTTCTTTATCAGGACGTCCTCACTTTCACAAGCGCTGGTGGAGTCACGGTTGTCCCCGGCAACAGCAGAGCTCCCAGGATGTGCTCGTCACCGACTCCCACGAGGACCTGGGGGAAGTGGTGAGCCCAGGCCATCACGCCCTGGGGGAGACCGAAGGGCGTCTGCAGAGGGCTGTCCCACACCTCCTGGCCAAGCGCAGGGGTGGCCAGGCAGCGGTGGGATCTGGGGGTGAGCCAGGGGCCTGGCTGGGAGCTCTGGGACACTGGGCTCTGCGTCCGTCTTGTCCAGATCACAGCCTCACAGGCTCCAGGCCAGGTGGTGCACAGCAGCAAAACTCCCCTAAGTGCGGGGGAAGCCCAGGGCCCGGCGACTGTGTGCTCGCCCTGCAGGAGGCCTGGAGCATCGCGCAGGGACGCTGGGGCAGTGACCGAGGGCTGCAGACTGACCCCAGGCAGCAAACAGGGCTGTGGGGCCCCAGGGTCTGAAGACCGAGCGTGCAGGTCTACGGGGGCCGTGGGGTTCGCTCATGGACGGCCTCATGCATCGGAACATTTATTGAGTGCCTATTGCTTGTCAGAGCCTGGAGAAGGGACGTAGGGGCGCTGACCAGGACGAGGAGAAGCGCGGCTAATGGCCCTGAAGTCTCACACAGGGAGAGGCAGCCTCGCACGAAGCCGGCACCACAGGAGGCAGAGGCCAAGCCCAGGAGGCAGCGGAAGCCTGGCTCTGGGGAAGGGGTGTGGCTCAGACCAGCCCCGCCCCTCAGTCCTGAGTGGTGGGGGGTCGCCTGTGTGGCCTCCAGCCTCTGCGTCCTCATCGGGGGTCGCCTGCGTGACCTCTGACCTCTGCATCTTCATCAGGGGTTGCCTGTGTGACCTCTGGCCTCTGTGTCCTCGCTGGGGGTCATCTGCATGACCTCTGGCCTCTGCGTCCTCATCAGGAGTCGCCTGCGTGACCTCTGGCCTCTGTGTCCTCGTCTGTGGAGAGGGGTAACACATAGCTCACGCGTGCAGGAGACAGCGCTGCGCCAGACAGCAGAAGCCTGCCGAGAGCGGCCCAGCGTGTCCTCCACACAGCAGAATCGACCTGCGCGAGGCCATGGCTGTGTTCATTACCTCGATTGCGGTGTCATTTCACACCACATGCGCGCACACCAGTGCACATGTGTACCCGTGCACGTGTGTGTATCTGTGCACGTGTGTGTCAGCACATCTGTGTGTCAGTACCCACACGTGTTCATGCATCTGCACACCAGCTCACATGTGTACCACTGTGTGTGTGTATCGGCGCATGTGTGCACCAGTGCATATGTGTGCCTGTGCACGTGTGTATTGGTGTGCATATTTGCGCATGTGTGTATCATGCATGCGTATCAGTGCATGTGTGTACTCATGCATGTGCATGCCAGTACGCCCATGTATCCATGCATACATGTATCACTGCACATGCATGTCAGTAGATGTGTGTATCCGTGCACGTGTATATCAGCACACGCATGTATCGGTACTTGTGTATGTCAGTGTGTGTTCGTGTCACAGCAACAAACTGCACAGTTAAACGTTCGATTTCTGGCTGTCAATTTTCCCCTCGTGACGCTGAAAATAAAACAGGACGGAGCCACAGCCGCCCACTCGGGTTCGTGTAATCAGTGCTGATGAAGGTTAACTCTTCAAACAAGTCCGCGTGCACAGCTCCAAATTCATTATACATTTTACTATAAAAATGATGGATTTCGGCTGAATCAGAGACAACGTCGCCCACGTCACTGACTAAGGAGTGTGGCTCCCACCTGAGTGTCGGCTGGGACCGTGCTCACGTTAGCGGTGAGACAAGTGAGACAGAAACGTCACGGCCGTGAGGCTGACCGGCGCTCCAACCCCGGGGCTGCAGGCCTCCGTTCTCCTCATGCTGAGCGGCGAAGCCAACGCTGTGGGCGCGCCCTCGGGCCCTCTCAGGTCCGCGGCTCCAACGAGCGCCTGCGCCAAGCTGCCCGTGGTGTCAATGCTCCTGCCAGGTGGACGGCCGAGCTCGGGGGTGGGGGACACTGCAGCAGTGTCCACCGGGCCTGGCTGAGTGCAAAGCCTCATGGGGCACGTCATCACGTGGCCGGCGCCATCACGTGGCCAGCATTATCCCGTGGCCAGTGTCATCACGTGGCCAGCATTATCACGTGGCCAGCGTCATCACGTGGCCAGCATTATCCCGTGGCCAGCGTCATCACGTGGCCAGCATTATCACGTGGCCGGCATCATCACGTGGCCAGCATTATCCCGTGGCCGGTGTCATCACGTGGCCAGCATTATCACGTGGCCCGCGTCATCACGTGGCCAGCATTATCCCGTGGCCGGTGCCATCACGTGGCCCGCAAGGGGCGGGCCCTTGTGCAGCACCTCTGATCTCCACAGGGTGCCCCCCGGAGTCCTGCCTCCTTTGCTTTTTGACGGGGGCTGTGTTGAGCCCTGCAGTGTGTCCGCCGGCCCTGGGAGCCGGTGCACGCGGGCCTGCCTCTGTGTGTGGCTGTCCTGGGGCCCCGGCCCAGCACTCGGTCACCGAAGCCCCCAGCTGAGCGGCACTCGAGGTGAGCGCCCGGTGTGGCTGTGGTTTCCAAATCCGCTGCTGGGGCCGGCGCTGTGGCTCAGTGGGTAAAACTGCTGCCTGCGACACCACAGTTCCACATGGGTGCCGGTTCAAGTCCCGGCTGCTCCACTTCTGATTCAGCTTCCTGTTAATGCACCAGGGGAGGCAGCAGAGGTTGGCCTAAGTGTCTGGGCCCTGCACCCCCGTGGGAGACCCGGAGGAAGCTCCTGGCCCCTGGCTTCAGATCGGCACAGCCCCGGCCGTTGCAGCCATTTGGGGAGTGAACCAGCAGATGGAAGACCTCTCTCTCTCTCCTACTCTGTTTCTCCCTCTCTATGGAACTCTACCTTTCAAATAAATAAATAAATCATTAAAAAATTGGGAAATACAGGGATAAAATTCTGTGGTGACGGATCCCAAGAAAAGGAAATTTATCGGCGACCTGAAAAGGAATTCTAAATAACGGTCCCACGGAGGCTCAGGGAGACGCAGGGGACACAGAGCAGCACTGCCGAGACAGGACAGCAGCTCAGGATGGGGCAGGGAAGCCGGCCGGGGCGGGGTCGGCCCCAGAGAGTCAGGAGAAACCAGGGGGTCACCCAGGGGACAGGGAAGCCGGCCGGGGCGGGGTCGGCCCAGAGAACCAGGCAGAAACCAGGGAGTCACCCAGGGCACAGGGAAGCCGGCCGGGGCGGGGTCGGCCCAGAGAACCAGGAGAAACCAGGGGGTCACCCAGGGGACAGGGAAGCCGGCCGGGGCGGGGTCGTCACCCAGGGGACAGGGAAGCCAGCCAGGGCGGGGTCGGCCCAGAGAGTCAGGCACAAACCAGGGAGTCACTAGGGGACAGGGAAGCCGGCCGGGGCGGGGTCGGCCCCAGAGAGTCAGGAGAAACCAGGGAGTCACCCAGGGGACAGGGAAGCCGGCCAGGGCGGGGTCGGCCCAGAGAGTCAGGAGAAACCAGGCAGTCACCAGGGGACAGGGAAGCCAGCCGGGGCGGGGTCGGCCCAGAGAGTCAGGCAGAAACCAGGGAGTCACTAGGGGACAGGGAAGCCGGCCGGGGCGGGGTCGGCCCCAGAGAGTCAGGAGAAACCAGGGAGTCACCCAGGGGACAGGGAAGCCGGCCAGGGCGGGGTCGGCCCAGAGAGTCAGGAGAAACCAGGCAGTCACCAGGGGACAGGGAAGCCAGCCGGGGCGGGGTCGGCCCAGAGAGTCAGGCAGAAACCAGGGAGTCACCAGGGGACAGGGAAGCCGGCCGGGGCGGGGTCGGCCCCAGAGAGTCAGGAGAAACCAGGGAGTCACCCAGGGGACAGGGAAGCCGGCCAGGGCGGGGTCGGCCCAGAGAGTCAGGAGAAACCAGGCAGTCACCAGGGGACAGGGAAGCCAGCCGGGGCGGGGTCGGCCCAGAGAGTCAGGCAGAAACCAGGGAGTCACCAGGGGACAGGGAAGCCGGCCGGGGCGGGGTCGTCCCAGAGAACCAGGCAGAAACCAGGGAGTCACCCCACGGAGCGAAACTCACGGCGAGAGCCACAGCAGACCACACGAGGCAGAGAAAGGACTTTACTTTCTCTTGGAGACAAGCCGTTTGAAACAACGCTACAGAGGGTTTTAAAGAAAGAGGTAAGGAATAGGAGCCCGGGGTGGGGGTGGGGGCCAGGGAGGGAACAGATACTCCAAGAGGCGAGCTATGGAGGGGGCGGGGGGAGAAAGCCCAGGCGGACCGCTGGTAAAGCAGGCGCTGAGGCCGCCCGAGTCCCAGCAGAGAGGTGGCACCCGACCCGCCGAGCACAGGAAGCCCACCCACGCTCAGCCCCGGCGAGGCCCACCCCAACCCGCTCGGCCCCACCCCAACCACACTCAGCCCAGCGAGGCCTTTCCAAGACGCGTTATAACCACGCTGTCCAAAGTCGGAGACAAAAGCGATGCTCTAAAAGCAGCCAGGGAAGAGCCAGGTCCCGTGGAAAGGAGTCTCATTGGGTTAACGGCCGCGGCTCTGAAGGAACCCGCAGGCACAAAGAGGATGGGTTCCAAGCGCCGAGAGAGAAACGCGACCAGCCGAGCACACTGCGCCCAGCAAGGCCACGCTCACAGTGAGGGGGAAGTAAAATGCTTCTCAGAGAAGCACACAGGAGGGAATCCATAACCATTGCCATGGCCTCGTAAAGAAGCTGCCATAGCTGGTGAACCGCCACCTGCAGTGCTGGCATCCATATGGGCGCCGGTTCGAGTCCCGGCTGCTCCACTTCCGATCCAGCTCTCTGCTGTGGCCTGGGAAAGCAATGGAAGATGGCCCAAGTGCTTGGGCCCCTGCACCCGCGTGGGAGACCCAGAAGAAGCTCCTGGCTCCTGGCTTTGGCCTTGCCCAGCCCTGGCCATCGCAGCCACTGCAGAGTGAACCAGCGCATGGACGACCTCTCTCTGTCCCTCAATCTCAGGAGTTCTGATTTTCAGATAAATAAACAGAAATAAAAAGAAAGAAATGCTGGAGGAAGTCCTATACGTAAGAGCAAAGGGTCCTGGGCACCATCTTGGACTGGAGGCAGTAAAATCTCCCTCACCGGTGCACACGCGGACAAGCAGGAGCCAGGAGTCGCCACAGCAAACCAGCGAGCCACAGGGACGAACAGGAGGGGAGGGAGAAAGGGGCTAAGGCCACGGAAGCCACCAGAAAACAACGTGGGTCGTCGACCTTGACTGTAAACAAGACAAGCAGGTTAAATTACCCCCTTCTGGACAGAACTGGCTGAGTGGATTGAGAAAGACAAACAGAAACAAACACGGACCACAGGCTGCCATGGCAAACCTCGCCTCGCTGGTGGACCCGCAACCCGAGCGGAGGGCAGCCCGAGCGGAGGGCCGGGAGAAGAAGCCAAGAGCGGCCAGTAGTGCGGGAGTGGGAGGAGCTAGAGCCGGGCAAGACCCACTGGCTTCAGGTCAAAAGCTGTAGATCATTTTCTGACGGTGCGGAACGTGGCAGGAGAATTCAACAACCGCAAATACAAGGGTTCTAACAGACAGCCTGCGGGGAGACTGACTAAGAGGTTCAGCTAGCTGGGGTGGAGCACCTTTGGAATCCGTGCCGTTTCCGCGTGAGCGTCGTGAAGGCCCCGTGTGCACACACCCTCACGCCAGGCCACCAAGTGCACACAACGGCAGGAGTGTGGAGGGAGAAAGAGCTGGGCTCCGTGCTAGAGCAGCTGGGGCTTCGGCACCCTTTCCCCAGTGGACAACACCCAGAGAGAAAACCCACAGGACGCACTCGGGTTAACCTGCACCAGGAACAAACACACACTTGCTCCGACTCCTAGAACAGGCCTCTGCTCATCAGCACACGTGACTATCCAAGCCGCTCCTAGAACACGCGTGAGCACCCGAGCCACCCCTGGAACACACGTGAGCACCCGAGCCACCCCTAGAATGCGTGAGCACCGGAGCCACACCTAGAACACACGTGACCACCGGAGCCACCCCTAGAACACACGTGACCACCGGAGCCACCCCTAGAACACGCGTGACCACCGGAGCCACCCCTAGAACACACGTGAGCACCCAGGCAGATCCTAGAACACACGTGGCCACCGGAGCCACCCCTAGAACACACATGACCACCAGAACCACCCCTAGAACACACGTGACCACCCAAGCCACTCCTAGAACACACGTGGCCACCGGAGCCACTCCTAGAACACACGTGACCACTGGAGCCACCCCTAGAACACACGTGGCCACCGGAGCCACTCCTAGAACACACGTGACCACCCAAGCCACTCCTAGAACACACGTGACCACCCAAGCCACTCCTAGAACACACGTGACCACCGGAGCCACTCCTAGAACACACGTGACCACCCAAGCCACTCCTAGAACACACGTGAGCACCGGAGCCACTCCTAGAACACACGTGACCACCCGAGCCACCCCTAGAACACACGTGAGCACCGGAGCCACTCCTAGAACACGCGTGACCACCGGAGCCACCCCTAGAACACGCGTGAGCACCCGAGCCACCCCTAGAACACACGTGAGCACCGGAGCCACCCCTAGAACACGCGTGACCACCGGAGCCACCCCTAGAACACGCGTGAGCACCCGAGCCACCCCTAGAACACGCGTGACCACCGGAGCCACCCCTAGAACACGCGTGAGCACCCGAGCCACCCCTAGAACACACGTGAGCACCGGAGCCACCCCTAGAACACGCGTGACCACCGGAGCCACCCCTAGAACATGCGTGAGCACCCGAGCCACCCCTAGAACACGCGTGACCACCGGAGCCACCCCTAGAACACGCGTGAGCACCCGAGCCACTCCTAGAACACACGTGAGCACCGGAGCCACCCCTAGAACACACGTGGCCACCGGAGCCACCCCTAGAACACACGTGACCACTGGAGCCACCCCTAGAACACGCGTGAGCACCGGAGCCACCCCTAGAACACACGTGAGCACCCAGGCTGACCCCTAGAACACACGTGACCACTGGAGCCACCCCTAGAACACGCGTGAGCACCGGAGCCACCCCTAGAATGCGTGAGCACCGGAGCCACTCCTAGAACGTGCACTTTGCCCCTCAGCACACGTGGCGCCCTGCGGGACTGACCGTATGTCATGCCTCCACAAACTCAACACAGTTTTAGAAACCTAAGTCACATCAGGTATCTTCTGTTGTCACCAAGCAACCAAGTTAGAACCAAAGGCAGCACCAAGGCAATGCACATGCGTGGATTTGGGCACAAGGAGTCAATGAGGGAATAACAGGGAAATTTAAAGATTTCAGGAAAATGGAGCCACCCACAACGCCTGTGGTTCGGCAGACACAGCAGAAGAGCGGCGTTTCTAACACACAGCCAAATCCCTGAAGTCGAAAAGCTTCCAGCAAAAAGCAAAAATCAAGGAACCGGAAGAGCAAAGCACACCCTGAGTTAGCAAAGAAAATAAATTACAAATATCAGAGCAGAGACAATGACACTGAGACTACAAGACAGGAAACTCAGTGAAACAAAACCCGACTATCTGAAAAGAGAGATAACGCGGACACAGCTGCGGCCGGACCAAGACCCCAGTAACAGAGCCAGGGTGAGAGCGAGACGTGGGAACTGACAACAGAATGAAGGGCTCCTAAGGGCAATTCTAGGCCAACATGTGGAGGACCCAGACGACATGGAGACATTCCTGGGCGCATGCAGCCCACCGCGATCACACCACAAACAAGCAGGAAACCAGACCGGCCAGGCGCGCACGAGCGAACGGCTAACACAGTCCTTGGGCCCCTGCACCCATGTGGGAGACCCGGAAGAAGCTCCTGGCTGATGGCTTCAGATCGGCGCAGCTCCAGCCGTTGAGGCCAATTGGGGAGTGAACCAGCGGATGGAAGACCTCTCTTTCTCTCTCTGCCTCTCTGTAACTCTGCCTTTCAAATAAATAAATAAATCTTTATTAAAAAAAGAAGCAGAGCGGCAGGGAAGTGGAGTCGCTCCCTGATTTGGGATGCTGACATGGCGGCTTCACCCCTGCACAGGGTTTGGCTTGGTAATGGCTCCTCAGCTTGGCCCTCCGCAGAGATCCAGGGGGCATTTCTCCCCATGCCCATCCCACTGCCCATGTGGGCGGTGCTTGCGCTGATCCGGCGCAGGTCTCCCACGGGCCACAAGAGCCGACTGGCAGGAGCCCCCGCCCAAGCTCCCTCTGGAACTCAACCCGCAGCGCCAGGATCAAGCAGGGGCTGACGAGATGAGGCTGTGAGAGTCGGGTCCAGGCGACGGCGTTCATGGCCCTACGGGAGGAGGAGGGACTCGGGTCCGTGGCTGGCTCTGCCACGAGTCGCCCGGCCACCGATGCCCCTCAGCATCGTCTCATCATTGACCTTGGACCCCTCCCCACGCAAGCACATGCTCTGGATACGTCACAGCGTCTGGACACCCGGGTGCCGCAAAAGAAACCAAGGACGCCGCCTGCTCCACGTTCCTGGCCTCTGCTCCGGCTGTGCACTGCCTGCTCTGCTGGTCAGCGAGCCCCTGCACATGCAGGAACGGCGGTGCACCTGTCTCTCCCTCCTCGCTCTGTGCCACCCGCTTGGGCTGCAGCGAGGAACCACGGTAGACCAGATGGCTACAGGACAGGCGACGAGGCACAGCAGGAAGCCCCTGCCCAGTCCCCGGCTGCACCACCCTGGCTCTGAGTCTGTCCTTGGATGTCACCTCAGAGGTGCAGGCTTAGAGCCTCACTACCTCGGCTCTTAATGTGCTTGGGACAAGGAGAGACAGGCGAGCACCTGTCAGGCTAATGCTTGCACCTGGAGGCCTTGGGCAAGCAGTTCCCGTCCCCACCGGCCCTCAGCTGTGGGACGAGCCCTCGAGGGCTGGCCGTGTCCCCGGCCCAGCAGGTGCCAACGTCTGTTAGTGGAAACCCTGCCCCGTGGACAGCTGTTATTGTGTTTCTTCTGCTGGCGCCACAGGGAGCCCGCACGCACGCCAGGAAATGCTGAAGTAATCAGGTTTTCGCCGCTGCTCCGATTCGTGAACAGCGTAACCGCGTCTCCTGATTTGCGCCCAGCTGTCAGGCGCCTCTGCGGTGGAAACACCGGACCGCGGTCCTGCAGGCCCACACAGGGGCCAGGGCCCCGACCGCCCTAGAGCGGAGCTGTGAGCTCATTCTCGAGTGGGCAGGCAGCCGGGTCCCCCCCTGGACCAGTGCCAGCCCAGCCGCGGGCTGTGGGGACCTGGGAGATGGGAGGCCCCCGGGGGAAGTGTCTCTTAGGAGCCGTGGGCCCACCTGCTGGCACCCTGGAGCCACCCATTTTCCCACTTCTCCCAGACGCCAGCAGAGGCCACTTGCCGTGGACGGTCCGTGGCCGGTGATGGGTTTGAGGCAGTATTTGCAGCTTCGGCTGACGGTCCACACAGGCACAGCCCCTGAATCAGCACCCTGGCCCGCAGAGGGTTCCGGGTCTACACTGCAACTCTCGGGCGTTTGTTGAGGGAGAGCTGGGCTCCCGACAGCCAACAGGAAGGTGGGGCAGGTGACAGGCAGCCCCGTGGCCAGCTGTGGGCCGCCTGTGGCCGGCCTCCCCATGGGAGTGGAGAGCAGGAGCCTGCAGCAGGGACCCCACAGCCACTCGCACGTCTGTGCCAGAGAAACGAGTTAACCAGGGAGGCAGGGTGAGCTGGGTGCTGCTCACTCCCGCTCCACCTGCCTGAGGTCCCTATGGTTATCACAACACCACCAGGGGCACCTGGTGGGCTCCAAGGGGGCAGGACCAACCATCCCCCCCCCCAGCGACCGTCTCCCCTCCCGCCACCAGATCAGACCTTCAGAGCCCCCAGGACAGGCCCCAGGGCACCACCGAAGGCAGAGGGCCAGACCCCGGACAGCGGCCACGGGAGGTGGGGTCAGCACGTGCAGTCCCATGTCCCTGAGGGCCACTCTTCACTCCTCACAGTGAGCCTGCAGGTGTGGGAGGTGAGCCTACAGGTGTGGGAGGTGATCCTGAAGGTGTGGGAGGTGATCCTGCAGATGTGGGAGGTGAGTGCAGGTGTGGGAGGTGAACCTGCAGGTGTGGGAGGTGAACCTGCAGGTGTGGGAGGTGAGTGCAGGTGTGGGAGGTGAGAGCAGGTGTGGGATGTGAGCCTACAGGTGTGGGAGGTGAGCCTGAAGGTGTGGGAGGTGAGTGTGCAGGTGTGGGAGGTGAGAGCAGGTGTGGGATGTGAGCCTACAGGTGTGGGAGGTGAGTGCAGGTGTGGGAGGTGAGTGCAGGTGTGGGAGGTGAGTGTGCAGGTGTGGGAGGTGAGTGCAGGTGTGGGAGGTAAACCTGCAGGTGTGGGAAGTGAGCCTGCAGGTGTGGGAGGTGAGTGCAGGTGTGGGGAGGTTGGATTTCCAGTTGCAGGTGGCAGGATCAGGCCGCCTGTGTTTCCCCTCTGTCATTCATCCAGCCCTCGCCTTGGGCCCACCTGGAGCTGAGGCGCTGGACATGGGTCCCAGGCGCTGTCATGGGGAGCCCACTATGGATATGGAACAAAGGCTGGGGCCCTGGCTGAGGGTACCAGGAGGGACCCCCCCAGGAGATAGCCGCCTGGGCTGTCCTGTCCCCCCCAGCAGATGGCCGCCTGGGCGTGTCCTGTCCCCCCCAGCAGATGGCCGCCTGGGCGTGTCCTGTCCCCCCCAGCAGATGGCCACCTGGGCCTGTCCTGTCCCCCCCAGCAGATGGCCACCTGGGCTGTTCTGTGCCCCCCCAGCAGATGGCCACCTGGGCTTGTCCCATCCTCCCCAAGATAGATACCTGGGCCTTTCCTCCCCCCCCAGCAGATGGCCACCTGGACCTGTCCTGTTTCCCCCAGCAGACGGCCGCCTGGGCCTGTCCTGTTGTCCCCCCTCCCCACAGCAGGGGAAACCCCGCCTTTAACAAAGGAAAGCTGGCTGAACAGGTGCACCCCCCCCCAGCCAGGGTGCCCCTGTGGCCATAACCCACTGCCAGTGGGGGGATGTGGGGCTGTGTGACGAGTGGGCAGAGCACACGCACATGCACACGCACATGCACACGCACACGCAGGGACATGGGACTTGGGAGAGCCAGGTCTGCAGTGCCCTGCCTGCTTCTCCCTCCTCCCCACCCTGGGTACCACCTCACACCCCCCAGGAGAGGCACACACAGCATCACGTGTGTGTCCACACATGCACACGTGCAGACATGCATGTCCACACCACACATACACGCAAATACATGCAAATGCCATGTACATCACACACATGCTTGTACACAGACCACAGGGTGCATGTGCACACACCACACACACATGCACACACACACACTAAATACAACTGCCCTCCCAGACCGCCAGTCCTGGCTGCGGACTGTGGTAAAGGCACCCAAGACAGAGAGGAAGGCAGGTGGGTGTGGCGTCTTTCCTGCACGGGCTCAGAGCCCCCCCCGGGGGGGCGTGCAGAGAAGCCCCCACCCCAGCCCAGCTTCTGGCCCTGCCTTCATTTCCAAACCTGGAATTAGAAAATCGAAGTTGGCCCAGAGTTGTGTTATCCAAGCAGGAAGCAGCGAAACGGGCCTGGGTGTGAAAACATAGGCTGGGAACACACACAACAGAACACACTCTGGGAATTAATAGACACGATGAGGAAGACAGCCAGGAGGGAAACGTTTGACACAGTTTGTGTTCACGTGAGACGTCAGGCGGGGCCTGGGACGGGACAGGTGGGCACCCCCCTGGCAGCCGGGCAGCCCGCGCTGTTCCAGGGAGAGCATGGGGGGAGAGACGTGTCCGCTCTCCACGATCGAGCCCGGAGCCCGCTGTCCACTGCGAGGGTTGTCTGGAACTGCTGCTGTGTTTTGGAGAGATAAGTCATTATTGATGAGCCATCCTCAAACTGAGAAAGTTTTCTAAACAGCTCGTGTTGGGCTCAGGAAACCCAATGCCTTCCTATCCCGGGAGTCACCCATGGCGGTGTCAGGGTTCTCAGTGAGACCGCGGTGACCACCTCCCATCCTGGGTGGTGGACAGGCCCAGTGGTGAGGCCTCGGGCTTGGATCCCGGCCCTCGGCCCTCGCGGGGCGGGGCCTGCCGGGGGGCCCACGTCACACCGTGGGTCGGCATCCACCCCCACCCCGCACAGCCTGGCTTCCGGGACCCCATCCTTGAGTGCTTGACAACGTCGGGGCCTCGGGAGCGAGAGGCGTGAATTCTCAGCTCACTGACGCCTTCATCAAATCATTCTACCACCGGGCTTCCCAGACACATGGCGAGGCGGACAGTGGGCTAGGAACGGGTGCTCGGTGCGTGCCGGCCACACGGGGACTCGGGGGGAACACGCCACTGTCCGCACCCACAATCATCTCGTAAAACAACCAGGCACAGGAACCGGAAATGGACTTGTCATCAGCCCAGCCGCCTTCTGCCGGTGCTGACCGGGTAACGGAGGGGCGGGGGCGGGGGAGGCCAGGCTTGCTCCAACACTCTTGCTCTGACACACTGAGTGGGCAGTGGCCATCGGTGGGAACAGGCTGGGGGCCCGGAGAGACCGCAGGAGGGCGGCAGGTGCACACAGAGCCACCCGACGGCAGCAGGACAGGGTCCGTCGGCGGCAGGTGCACCCGGCGGCCTTTCTGACATTGGGCTGAGGCCAGGCACTGGCAGTCCTGTCGTGGGGCTCCCCGTAGGGAGCTTGGGGGGGGGGGGCTGCCATTCGCCAAGCACCAGAGTGGCCTTGCCTTGCAAACCGTGTCTGCAGCGGGGTGGCCACGGTCCCAGCAGCCCAGCGGCACCTTTGGCTCTTGTGCGAAATAGGCAGAGCACCACCATCCCTCTCTGGTTCCAGCTGGCTGACGACCAGGTCACCCGGACAGCAAGGTCATCCTGGAACAGTCCCCCCCCCCCCCCGGCCCCCGGGCAGAGTCCTGGATTGGAGTGAAGAAACGAAGTGAGCCTGGGCCAGCGGAGGAGGAAGAGACCCCCCCCCCCACGTGTGACTGGCGGGCGGGAGAGGCGCTGGTGCAGGCACCAAGTGTGCGGGGACCCTCTCTGTGCCAGGGCTTCCGGCCGCTCCCGGCAAGCTCGCTGTGGGGACGCGTGTCACCACACGCTGTCACTTCACTGCCGACGGCACTGAGGGCCGTGGCGGCTGGATGAGTGTGTCCGTCCATGGGCCTGGCAGGGAGCAGAACTCGAGTGTGAACCCAGATCCTCTGGTCGACATCTCTAGACCAACCCCGGCCCTCAGCGGGGGAGCTTAGCCACCGAGAGAGAGGGCGCTGGACACGGGAGAGACAGGGAGAGGGCAGCCGGGCCCTCCCACAGCCCAACAGAGCCACGCCTGCCACAGCAGGGGCTCTGCAGCGTGGTTCTGCGCACCACGAGGAAGAGCAGGCTTCCCGGCACGCGCAGCCCAGCCTCTGCAGGTGGGAGTGGCTAAGACCCAGGAGAGCAGGCTGTGGACGGACCCAGGGAGCAGCGGGAGTATGTGCAGGCGGGGGTGGGGGTGGGGGTGGGAAACGGGAGAGACCCCGTGCTTGAGGGACCTGCAGGGCTGTGCGTCCTCACGCGGGCTCCCACGGCTGCACCTGCTTGGGAAAACCGTATTTCCTTGAGCTTGTCTCCTTATCTGCAGAAGGGGAGTGCGTGCAGATAAGGTCCCCCGTGGGAGAACATATTTTGTGAAAAGCAAACTCTGCCATCGCGTTCTAGGAGCTAACAAAATGCCACCCGGATCACAGGGCTGCTCGTGAGAGGAGACACCTGCCGGTGAGCGAGGCGGGGCAGCCTCCCTCTCCCCGCCTGTGCCCACGACAAGGGCGTGGCGAAGGACACTGCTCTCCCGTCGCTGGACTGGAACCACGGGGCCGACCTTAGCTGACATCCTGCTGCAAAGCGGGACGTGGAGTCTGCGTGGGCGAGGCCACGTGCCGAGCTCGGCTGCCACCCGCACCTGCCCCTCGGGATGGCCAGCGCTTGCCTTGGCCACTCCCCTTCTCTCTTTAAAGCGCTCCCTCTGGGCCCATGCCACAGAGCCCTCCGAAAAGCAAAGGCCTCCCCCCGTGGAGGGAGCCTGAATCTTCACCTCCAAGTCCCCCGAGGCTGGGGGTGCAGCTCCTTGATCGCCAGGCGGGCTTACCCGGAGTCTCAGCAGCGTTTTCAAACCCTCCTGCCTTCCGCCCTCATCTCCCACTGCGGCCAGTGGTGCCAACCACGCCGACCACACCGACCACGCTGACCACGCCGACCACGCTGACCACGCCTCGTGCACGACAGAAACCTGACTCCCGCTTGCTCCCCAAGTCCTCCTGCCCCCTCAGCGCACAGGCAGCCGTGAAGCCCCGGCCTCAGCTTCTCAGCTTCTGCTCTCCCAGCCCTGCTGTCCGTAAAAGCAATGCCGTGACGGGGCCGGGTCCCACGTCTGAGCTGAAGGACTCTGTCAGGAATCGCTCTCCACGCTGGCGTCTTTCTAAAATTCCTAGTGCAGGGGCGGCCTCCGGCACAGTGGGCTGAGCCTCCGCCTGCAGTGCCGGCACCCCATGTGGGCGCCGGTTCCTGTCCCAGCTGCTCCCTTTCCCATCCAGCTCTCTGCTGTGGCCTGGGAAAGCAGCAGAAGATGGCCCAAGTCCTTGGGCCCCTGCACCCACGTGGGAGACCTGGAAGAAGCTCCTGGCTCCTGGCTTTGGATCGGCACAGCTCCGGCCATTGGGGCCATTTGGGGAGGGAATCAGCGGATGCAAGACCTCTCTCTCTCTCTCTCTCTGTAACTCTGCCATTCTACCTCTCAAATAAACAAAATCTTAAAAAAAAAATTAAACTTCCTGGTGCAGTGGTTAAAATCAAGCGCTGGCTTCCTGGGTCTGACTCTGTTTATAAATATTGATTCATTTGAAAGGCAGAGTGATGGGGGGGGGGGGAATCTTCCAGCCACTGGTTCACTCCCCAAGGGGCTGCAGCATCCCGGGCCGAGCCAGGCCAAAGCCACAATCCAGGAGCTGCAGCTCAGTGTCCCCATGGGTGGCAGGGCCCAAGGACTGGATACCTTCCCGGGCGCACGGCAGGGAGCGGGATCAGAAGCAGGCAGCCGGGACTCCAGCCGGTGCTCTCGTTCGGGAGGCCGGCATCACGGGCGGCAGCCGAAGCCGCCGCGCCACAGCGCCAGCCCCACGGCTCTGCCTCTCATGACTGTGCGAGGTGCGCAGGGTCCCGCGCCACTCAGAGCCTCCTTCTCCTCCTGAAACGGCGCTGCCCTGTGGTCTGGACGACGCAAACATGTGTGCAACGCCGGGACAACTAGCCAGGCCCTAACCGACAGATGGCATCCCCCTCCCCAGCTCCAAGGAGCCGACATCCGGGCCCGCCGTGATGTATTTCAGAGGAGAGGGGACTATGGATTACCTTGGAACCTAACGAAACATAGCCCGGAATTCATGGTATGAAAAGCAGCTTATGAGAGCAGCAAATAGTTTCTATTGACCATACGCTGAGCCAGTCCTGCCTCCTAACCCTAGCAAACCGTTGTCTGAAACTGCGCTGCTCCGGCAGGCGTGGGATCTGCGTGCGGCTCGCTGGCTTCCCGAGCCCGGAGGCCTGCAGCGGCACGCGGCGGCGGCAGACCCCGCGGCCCTGGGGGTCGCGGTGAAGACCAGGCGCGTGGAGCCTTGGCCAGGTCAGCGGCGGTGCAGATGTCAATTGCTGGCTTGGGCTCTGCTACGGTTCGGAAGTGGACCTCAGCCCGCTCGGCCTGCGCTTGGCAGCGGATCCGGAAACCCTTAACGTCAGCACACACGTGGCCGCTCTCCTCGAGCCAGGCTGCAGGAATAAATACGTCAGACCGATACCGAGCCTCTGGACACGGCCATCGAAAGGCAGTGGGCCGGGGCCGGCGCCGTGGCTCACTTGGTTAATCCTCCACCTGCGGTGCCGGCATCCCATATGGGCGCCGGACTCTAGTCCCGGTCGAGGCACCGGATTCTGTCCGGGTTGCCCCTCTTCCAGTCCAACTCTCTGCTGTGGCCCGGGAAGGCAGTGGAGGATGGCCCAAGTGCTTGGGCCCTGCACCCCATGGGAGACCAGGAGAAGCACCTGGCTCCTGCCTTCGGATCAGCGCGGTGCACCAACCGTAGCGGCCATTCGGGGGGTGAACCAACGGAAGGAAGACCTTTCTCTCTGTCTCTCTCTCTCTGTCTAACTCTGTCAAATAAAAGAAAGAAAGGCAGTGGGCCAATGAGGGGTGCTCCCGCCTGTTAGGACCCCCTGGAGGCACCACTTTGTGGAAGAACAGCTGACACGCAGTGCCACATCCACCTGTGGCCCTTTAGACCTCTCCGGGGCCATGGCACAGGCTCTGCCCTGCCCCAGGTGCCTCTGGGAAAAGCTCTGAGCTCTGGTCAGCATCGGCCTCGGCCTCGCCACGATCCCTGCACCGCAGATCCGACGGTGGAGTCGGGGGGTAAGGGGGGGGGTAGAAGGGAGAGTCCCACGGAGGCGTCACGTCCTCCTGCCCTGCTCGGTGCTACGAGCCCCAGGGGGGCCCCCAAGGGAGGGGCGCCCTTCTTCTTCGGCGGCGCCCGTGGACTCCCCAGGCCCAATAGCGTCTGCCTCCTGGGTCTCCCCAGACGACGGGGATGCTGGCGCTGAGTGAGAGCCCAGGTGCCCAGCTCGTCCTGGCTGCACAGGGCCTGAGCCCCACCACCTGAGCTCACAGCAGTGGCCTTGGCAGCCACGCCATCCCTGCTGCCCTTGGTGTCACCACAGCCGGCAACACCGGTACTGCCACCACCTGTCTCTTCTGGTTCCCGCCGAGGTCCCCAGGCCACACCACCCTCGTGTCCCCGTAAAGTCATGGCCGCCACCAGGACTGGGAGCGTGGAGCCCTCAGGCACAGGCTGGGCAGGGCCTTTGCTTCCCTGGGCTGCTCCAAGCCCCAGCAGCCCAGCACGGAGGACTGCAGGCGCCTCCCCCCTCCCACAACCAGGCAGGAAGGCCCCTTCCCCACCAGGACCCCTCCCATCGGAGCCCCACTCTTCCCTCCAACATCAGCTGTGAGCCGGCCGCTTCCTGGGGCTTGGCTGTGTCCCCACCCACAGGGATCGCTGCCCTCCCCCCTCGCTGCACCTGGAGTGAGCGGCGGCTCCGAGCCCTCTTCTCGGCGTGTTAACCCTCCCACTTCTCCCCACTCTGAGAGCACTCTCTCCAGACCCTCAGGGCGCCTCGCTTCTGGAAACTCACCACACTCACCACGCTCACGATCTCTTGTCCAGCATCGGAAAACCCTCCCCGGGAGAGGTCCCAGGGTCCCAGCGCCCGCCAGCATCCCAGGTGGAGCCGTGTGCAGAGGCTACAGGGGAGATGCAAGTGCAGGTGAGGGGGCGGGACTGTGACTGCATCCCGAAACTTCAGAATGAGACTGTGTGCAGAGAGGGCCTTTGAAGAGGTGACTGCCCAGGGCCCTAATGAAGGGAGACACACACGGGACAGAGGGACAGGACAGCGCCGCAAGCCAAGGGCCAAGACCCTGGAGACCCAGCCCCGCCCACATCTGGACCTCCGGGGCTCTGGGAGCGTCAGTGCCTGCTGTGTGGGCTGCTTTGGAAGGACACCGTTACCGTGGGGCAAGTCTGTCCAGCCCACCACGCGCCCTCCGCACCCCAGCTCTGGCCGTGGACCCCACACCCTGGCTGCCGTCAGGGGCTCTGGGAGAGTAGCTCTATTGGCCCAGAGCCCATGCTTTCATGGCCACGCCCCCCCTTCCACATGGCTATGGCTGTTTTGCATAATGCCACTGATTGGTTCCAGAGTGGTTACATAATCCATGCCAGGCCAATCAGAACCTCGCATGAGCCAGGGTTGCTTCTCTCTGGGGATCAGGGCTGCCTGGAGAAGCAATGAGGGGGCAGAGGCGGCCCATGTGCAGGGCTGGTGCAGGAGACGCCCGGGGCTCAGCGAGGGGGCGCACAGCCAGGGAGCCCCATTTGTTAAAACTGTGTGTCGGCCACCACCAGGTCGCCGTGGCGCTCAGCAGATGCAGACCACGGTGTGAATTCTCCCTGTGCCAAGTGACCAGCTCCCCCCTGGCCCCAGGAGCGCTCTCATGTTTCTGCACCGGGTGATCCCATGGCTGTCCACCCCCGAGACACACACCTGAGAGCTGTCAGCCCTCCTGCGCCTCAGCGCCATCCAGGCCTCCGCCTGCTCTTGGGAACTTGACATCCTGTCCCCCACAAGGCCTCCGTGCGCCCCCTCCCTCTGCACCCCTCTCTGCACCCCCTCTCTCTGCACCCCCTCTCTCCGCACCCCCTCTCTCTGCACCCCTCTCTGCATGCCATATCTCTGTATCCCCTCTCTCTGCACCCCTCTCAGTACCCCCTCTCTCTGCACCCCCTCTCTCTGCACCCCCTCTCTCTGCACGCCATATCTCTGTACCCCCTCTCTCTGCACCCCTCTCTCTGCACCCCTCTCTGCACCCTCATCTCTCCATGTACCCTCTTCTCTCTGTACTACCTCTCTGTACCCCCTCTCTGCGGCCCCTCTGTGTACCCCCCTCTCTACACTCCCCCTGCACCTCTCTCTGTCTTGGATAATTTCAAGAACCTTCTGTGCAGCCCTTCAGCCTGGGGTCTCTTCGTCACCTCCCTGGGGCGTCCTGTCAGTGACCTCACTCCTGCCCCACGCAGTCCTGATGGATGGGAGATGCCAGGGGTGCTGCCGCCCCCACCACCAGCAGGAGCTGCCGCCCCCACCACCTGGTCACCGGCCGGAAGCTCTGGCCTGCTCCTCCTCTCCGGGTCACCCTGGGATCTCCCCCAGAATTCTGGGTTCCTCTCTGCTCGCCGGGCTGATTTCAACCCAGCCCCACAACGCGTCACTGCAGGTTCACATCCTTCGGGAAGTCGCCACAGCACCAACACCGTTGTCCTCTTAAACGCTTGGGCCCAGGCATCGTCACTGTGTGATTGGCTGCGACACAAAATCAAACTGAGACGGGACAAGTGCCCATCTCTGAATGATGAGACAGAAGCCTTACGGGGCACACGCGTGGCTGGGACTTGCACTGATCAGCCCCAAATCCAATAATCCCCCCGGAAAAAAAGCAAAATGAAACAAAGAACATCACTCGGCACAGGTTGGCGCTCAGCTACTGAGAGAGGGGTGGGGGGCAAGAAAGAGAGAGAGAGAGAGGAGGTATTTCATGCTTCAATTATTTAACACACCTCTCCCTCCCTCTCTCCCTTCTGTCTTGAAAAGATACAGTTCTCTTATTATACCTGAGACAGTCCACGTTAAATCCTTGGTGCGTTCCCACAAACAGTGTTCAACCCCCCCCTTCGGGGGCTGCTGAAGGCAAAGGCGTGGGAAAGCAGCCTGAGCCGCTCGGCAACGCCACGGTGAACACCTGCGCTTGCTACTGCTGTTTTCAAACAGGTATGACACCTGCGACACAGCAAACGCGTCACCGTGTTAGTGCCATTAGGCAGCTGGCACTTGGGCGTGAGGGAAACGCCGTGTAGACACAAGAGCAGAGATGGTCAGTGGCAAAAACACGTGGCCCCGCGTTTGAACTGGGAATGTGCGCGAAGGTGCCCACGTGGGCCGCTTTCTCCTGGAGCCGGCGCTCCTGGCCCTCTGGGGTCAGCCATGAGCACAGCAGCAGGGGGCAGCCTAGGACCCGCAGGGACGTCTCCCATGCCCACTGCCACCACGAGAGCGCAGGCGCCCACAGGAAGGCCGGGGCAGGGGGAGGCGCGAGGGGCCTTCGGGATCGTCCCTGGACAAAGGTGCGAGGGCGATGGGAAAACGCCCAGACGCCAGCTTCACGCACCCCCGCCAGGCAAAGCTGGGGGGATTGGAGCATCAGCTGTAGCCTAGGAAAGGATGGAACCTCATTGACGAGAGCGCAATCCAGGTCCTCACAGGTGGGAGCGAGCCAGTGAGTGCAGGGCTGGACCAGCGGACGGATGGGGGGGGGGGGGGGCGGGTGGAAGAAAGGAAAGATAAATAAACGCAGAAATGTGAGCGTGAGAGGCCTCCTTACAGTAAAAAAAAGAAAGGAAGAAAGCGATCTAGCAGGGCTGTTTGCGGGCACCAAAGCCACCATTTGGTAACCACCGTAAGAATAATTGATTCAGGCCCCAGTCATCAAAGGACGCTAACACTAATGGGTGAGATTTTGAGGAATAATGGGACATTTGCATGGATTCACATTAATTCTCCACATGATACTTGCTCTATTTAAAGAGGAAAATTGCAGCCTTCCAGTGGAGAAGGCTGGCAGGCGCCCCCTCTGCGAGGGAGGAGGGCTGACACCAGGTGCCTCCCCTCCATGCATTGCTTCTGTGTTTCTGCCGAAGTCGCACGGCCTGCACTGAGTCTGGAGGAGACACCAGACAACCCGGAGACAGAGGGAGTCCACGAAGTCACAGTCAAAGCTGCTCCACGCAGAGGGACGAAGGCAGACGCAGCCCGAGGAGAGGCCCCAGGAGCAGGCCCCCGGCAATGAGCTCGGGGCCACTGACCTTTCAGACAATCTGAATGCAGTCGGCAAAGGAGACAGCAGTGCAGCCGTCCGCGGACTCGCGGCTTCCGCACCTGCAGTCCTGCAGGCCGCTGCTCGAAGGCCAGAGGGCATCAGCACACAGGGGGACTCAAACACTCCCACCAGGAGCACAGTGTACCCGACGACCGCGGAGACACGCGGGAGGAAGCAAGCAGCAAAACTCGCACTCTGCACCATCCCCAGGCCAGGGAGATTACAGGCACCAAACAAGGGCAGAGAAAGAAATTAAGGGACCCCCCCCCCCAACAAATGCCGTGGGCAAACCTGGTTTATTCCATGGGTCGAAAGATGGCAACATCGTGATGATAACCGCAGGGGAACTGGAACATGACGAGGGAACACGGCTAAACGCTCCGGGAACGGGAGCACTGTGGCATCTCAGGACAGCTGCCGACTCGGCCACAAGTGGAGCGCCGTGGCGGCTGCAGTCCGCCGCACCAGGCGGGGGGCAGGAAGCCGGGCACGGAGTCGGGGGGTCCACACCTTGCGCTTCTGTGTATGCTTGGACACTTCCAGAATACAGAGCTTCGAAAAACAGCAAGGGAGATCCGTGTGCACAGATGTGGAAAGACGTGTGAGGCTCCCTGAGTGGACGTGTGTGGGGCTACGGGGAAGACGGCTCTCTGCTGCGCACAGATACGTACGTACGTGTCCTGCACAGATGACAGTGGATGGCAGGCAGTTACATTCGTAAAGAGACAGCTGCAGAGCTGGGGGTGGGGGGTGGGGGTGAGGGTGGGGGTGGGAGTAGAGATGGAGATGAGGTGGAGATGGAGGTGGGGTGGGGGTGGAGGTGGAGGTGGGGACTGGGGTAGAGGTGGAGGTGGAGGTGGGGACTGGGGTGGAGATGATGGAGATGGAGATGGAGGTGGGGGGGTGGAGGTGGAGATGATGGAGATGGAGGTGGGGGTGGGGGTGGGGGTGGAGATGACGGAGATGGGGGTGGAGATGATGGAGATGGAGGTGGGGGTGGAGATGGAGATGGAGGTGGGGTGGTGGTGGTGGTGGAGATGATGGAGATGGAGGTGGAGGTGGGAGTGGGGGTGGGGGTGGAGGTGATGGAGATGGAGGTGGGGGGGTGGGAGTGGAGATGATGGAGATGGGGGTGGAGATGATAGAGATGGAGGTGGAGGTGGGGGTGGAGTGGAGTTGGGGGTGGGGGTGGGGATGGACAAGCACAGGTTGATAGGCAGACACATGACTACATGGGTGCACAGAGATGGGATGTAGCTCGCTAGCCAGATACCAGCAGGTAGAGAAAGAGCTACTCCGAACGTCTTGAATCATGCAGGACGCACCCTCGTGCCTGTGCCCACAGCAACACCCTCTGCGCAGGTGCTGTTCGTTGCCCCTTTAAGACCGCGACAGAGGGCACAGGTGACTTTTGTCTCCCTCACCCTGCGGCACGGCGGGCGTTTTTTTCCCACAACGGGTAGTAATTTTACAATTTAAAGCCAATTCACATTTCAAAATAATGATAACATGTTGAAAACTGGAAAATCACGGAATATTCCTCACTGGGAGACTGATTGAGTCAATTAACAGGACGGCGAGTGCGGAACACTCCGCCCCAGCCATTGAGAGCCAGCGATCTGACGCACCTGGCGCGGAGGACAGCCGTGAGCAGACAGGCACGGCCGATCCCGGCGCTCGGCGGCACCGCCCCTCCGCCCACACCACGCCGGCTTCTGAGTGCGCTCTCTTTTCTTTTTATTTCTCTTTTCCTCTTGACCTCTATTTTCAAGGTCACCCTCCATGAATATAAACGAATTCTGGAATAGAAATAAGACAGCCCAGCGGGAGCTGCTGGCACCATCTCCCTGGGAGCCAGGATTATCCGGGGTCCCGAGCGCCTCACGTTGGGCCTGGCAGAGTTGAGACAGCACAGAACCAGGGTGTCTGCACTAGCGAGGGCGCCCGTCTCCGTGATCTGAAGGACACGTGGAGCTCTCCCGACATGCCAGGCCAACTCCAGCGTCAGCACGAGCCACGGGCACCCAGCCCACCGCCCTGTGGTTTGGAGGTGAAATCCCCTGGGAACTGGCATTCGGCACCACCGGCACACCACGCAAGTGAATCCTCCAATGTGGATTCGGCTACGGCATGGGCCAGTGCCTGCCTCGGGGGAGAGCAGGCCCACCAGTCATTGGAGGTGCAAAGAATGCATGCTGGACATACCGCAGTGTCCACACAGCCACACCTGGGAGCCACGTGATGGACAGACCTCGGCGTCCACGTGACCACACCTGGGAGCCACGTGATGGACAGGCCTCAGCGTCCACGTGACCACACCTGGGAGCCCCGGGCTGAGTGCGTTCACTCCTAGAGCTGCTCACAGACCAGTGTCCTGGGCGTCCTCCAGGGGACAGGAGCCTGACCTCCAGGCGTCTGCAGGCCACGCTCACACTTGGTGTGAAGGCTCCGGGGGAGAAGTCACTCCCTCCTCGTCCTGCTCCCATGGCTCTGGGCGCGCACCATCTGGTGCTGCCTGGCCTTGGGGCTCATCCTCACCCAGGGTGCTGTCACCCAGACCCCCCCACCTTCACGACATCCACAGATACCCCGTGTCCACTAGAGACCATGGCATGGCCACAATCTCCACACTGCCTGGCGAGAGCTACAGGGGAGGTGACAGACACACCCCGCGTCCAGGGGCAGTGGGGGCGGCTGGGAGGGCGCCTCTCAGAGCTCCCAGCTCCAGCACTGGCTCCAGTGAGCTGGGGAAGGGCAGAGCGTTGGGGTGGGGGAGCATATGGGTGCAGGACGCCATGGCAGCACCTGAGCCCGGGGCGAGAAGATCCGTTCTCTGGGCCTCAAAGCTGACCTCGGGACCGAAGCAGCCTCGTGTGCCACCGGGATGAGGTGACGTTGGGAAGCCCTAAGCCAGAGGCCGAGGATCCCACACGAGGGGAATTTCTCCCAGAGACCCGGGGCACGGGTTGGCGATGGGCCCATCTTGGCCCGTCCTGGCCGGGCAGGGAGCTGATTTCAATCACAGCCGGTTAACAGTGTGGTTTCCAGAAGCTGGCTCATCCGCTCATTGTGAGAACACAAACCCCCCGGGTTTTCAGACCCCTCGGGGAGGCTGTCCAAGTGGAAGGAGCGATGGGGGATCTACTGGGCGTGCCAACATGGCGGGGGGCCCGTTCTGCACAGCCAGGAACCTGTTTGTTCAAGAGGGCGAGGGGGCCCCCGGAGCCCCGGTCACAGCAGAGCTGGGCACCCCAGCAGGGGCTCCGGGCTGTGGGACCCTGTGCCAGGCCTCCCTCCCTCCCTGGTGGATCCTCAGAGGCAGGAGGGAGCAGGCTGTTGCCCGGCGTCCCCTGTTTGCTGCCACGCGTTTCAGCAATTGCAAGGTGTTACTGATTGGCAAATTCAGATGCATATTGTCCTTAATTTGAGGTTAATTACATGTAACATTTCAAAGGAGGTAATCTCATTAATTTTGATTTGCTTCTAACAGTATTAGGGCACGCTGTGGAAGACTGACTCGATTAACGTGGAGCACACAAGGAGAAATCAGCTCTCGCAACACAGCGACGAGGGTTTTATCGGCCATGGACGCCGTGGAGCGGCTCCAAAAACAACAGCGTGCGTAACCAAAGCTCCTGGACCAGCAGGAGACCCACACAGGGACCTGTGGCCGGGGTGTTCCAACTGTGGCTGGATGAGCCCTTGCACAAACAGGAGCTCCCGGGCAGCCGTGGCCGGATCCACAGGGAGCTGTAATGATGTCAATCACGCCTCCTCCACGCCTTGATGCAACTGATGCAGGAGCAGAGAGCGTGGTTTCGGGGCCAGGTGCCGGCTGAGGGCACCACGGCCCGTCCTGAGAGCCCACCAGCGGATCGGGCGATGCACAAGAACTCACGCCAGGGACCGGCATCGGGCGCGTGGTTAGGATGCGTGGGGACGCCCACAACCAGAGCAGAGTGCCCGGTTCAGTCAGCAGCTCCACTTCCTTCTCTGGCTTCCAGCTAACGCAGACCCTGGGAAGCCGCAGGTGAGGGCCTCCAGGCACCGGGTCCTTGTCACCCACACGGGCGATCAGATAGGCGCTCCTGGCTCCTGGCTTCAGCCTGGCCCAGCCCTGGCCGTGTGGCCATTTAGGGAGTGCACTGGGAATGAGATACTTGGCCTCATCACAGCTCTGCAGCGCCTGCGGGATGCCCCCCTTCTCCTTTCTCCACCGCACAAACCATTTGTATCCATTTATCTGTCTCCTCCTTGGCTTTGCTACATCTGTGTGTGCTCCGGGGGTGGCTCTAGGACTACCAAGCTGTTTAATTTTTATCAAGTCAGTTCTGGTAAAGTGACCGTTTCCTAACAATTCGTCTCTCCCCTCAGAAGCATCAAACCTACGAGCACACGGGCCCCGGGGCGCCCGCGTCTGCTGGCCCCTCCTCCATCTCAGCAACGCAGGCCCCCACATCTCCGCATCACAGGAAGCACACGCGATGTTGGCTGTGTGCAGCTCCTGTATGTTCAAGAGGTGGGTCTGTCCGTGGGTTTGCTCTATGGAGCCAGATTCCCCGATCTGATCGGTCTCAACACTTCTGTCTCCCCGTTCCTTATGCTTCCTCCGTTATCCCTTGTGTTTCCAGAGTCACTCGGCTGCCCGTGTCTTCTCCAGGACAAGCCAGGCGACGGAGGCCCCCAAGCCCCACGGAGGCCTGGCATCTTCCTGGTCCACACGGGGTGATTCCTCCGTGGCTGCTCCTTCCATCCGTGAGTTTCAGCCGGGAGTGTGGGCTTGCTGTCCGAACATAACAACTACATAGAAAGCTGTATAACCCAGTCCACACCTCCACGTCCCCGCCGCCCACGGAGAGAACCGGCACGTGACCCTGCCCCCAGCTCCGCCCACTCCGCCCCAGGTGCTCACAGGGGGACAGTCAGCCGACTCCTCACCCCGAGGCTTCCTGGGAACCTGTTCTGAACGTCACAGAAACGAAGCCGCCCGGCAGATTCTCAAGGGTGCGGGCACCTTAGACGTCGTGCTGTGTGTGAGGATCCTGGCTGCGGGCGGCTGTGCCTCCACGCGTGCCACTTTCCACGCGATGTCGCAGTGGCGGGATCCGTGGTCCCCGGCGGTGCTCGCTGCTGTTGCTAGAACGCTGCCCGGTGTGTTTGTGTGCGCGCTCACGAGACGCACCGTCCTGTGAATCCCTACTCTCCACGCACGGGGCAGGTGTTGGCGTGGGGGTGTCCTGACCGCGGGCAGTGAGCTGGGGGGCGGCTCTGCCGTGGCGGGCCCTGGGCTGGGTGATTGTTACGCACCCCATCCGGGCTGTGAGGTGACATGACGTCCTCTGCCAGCCACACCTCTTCAAGACTGCAGGCTTGCCTGCGGCTACGACACCTGCTCTCCGCGCTGCAGCCCCCGGCTCCCAGCTCCCGCTCCCGGCTAATGCAGACCTCTGGGAGGCAGCCATGACAGCGCAAGTGCCTGGTCCCTGCTGCCCGGTGAGAGCCGAGCTGAGCCCCCAGCTCCCAAGCGTGCGGACCTTTGAGGAGTAAACCAGCCGAGGAGTGAGCACTCGCTCTCCTGCTCATTAACAATACAGATCCAAGAGCCTTGCAAGTGCCTCTTTGTCCTTCCTCTGCCCTGAGAACACAGAGCCGTGTCCCCATGGCCGGGCAGCCATGGGGCTCCCACATGTCCCCCGAGGCTGACATAGCCGTGCCCACATTCTCCTCCAGATCATCTTCCACTTTGTTTATTTTATTTTTTATTTAAAGATTTATTTTTATTTATTTGAAAGACAGAGTTACAGAGTGAGAGAGAGGGAGGCAGAGACAGAGGGAGATGTCTTCCATCCGCTGGCTCACTCCATAGTTGGCCACAATGGCCGGAGCTGTGCTGATCCAAAGCCAGGAGCCAGGAGCTTCTCGCGGGTCTTCCACGTGGGTGCAGGGGCCCAAGGATCAGAAGAGGAGCAGTCGGGACTCGAACCGGCGCCCATATGGGATGCTGGCGCTGCAGGCCAGGGCATTAACCCGCTGCACCATGGCGCCGTCCCCTGTTTATTTTATTTTAAGCGTCGTCTAAGTTAGCAGCAGGATGTCTTTTGACCTCTTCATTTCGATTATCCTTGCAGCTCTAGAATTTTCACTTTAGCTTTTAAATAGAGTCGAGTTTCCCAATGAAACCTCTTTGTATTTTAATCTGCTCTGCGGGACCCCAGGGGGGTCAGGCCTGCCTCTGACACACACTGGGTCTCCGGGAGCCTCTGTCTGCTGTGTTTTCTCCTTCCAGTCTGCTGAGTGTGTGTTTGCCTTCCCCAGACCTGGACTGCAGAAGAGGTGCCTGGCCTCACTCCACAGGGGCCTTCAGAGAGAGAGAGGGAGAGAGAGAGAGAGAGGTCTTCCATCTGCTGGTTCACTCCCGAATGGCCTCAACAGCCAGAGCTGGGCCAGGCTGAAGCGGGAGCCAGGAGGTCCATCTGGGTCTCCTACGTGGGTGCAGGGCCCACGTGCTTGAGCCATTGCCTGCTGCTTTCCCCAGGTGCCCCAGCAGGGACCTGGATGGGAAGTGGAGCAGCCGGGACTTGAACGAGTGCCCATACGGGCTGCCGGCACCCGCGCCCAGAGTGCTGGCCCGCATCTCTGAGACCAGCGTGGTGAACAGGTCAGCCTTGAGTCTGGCCACTTCTTACTTCCAGGTCACCCCAGTGCCACAGCACGGAATACCCGGGTTCTCCACCCACATCCTGGGAATGTCACCAGGGCCCCCTCATTTTTAAATGAGCCATGGGCTGGTGCCACGGCTCAATAGGCTAATCCTCCACCTGCAGCGCCAGCACACTGGGTTCTAGTCCCGGTCGGGGCGTCGGTTTCTGTCCCGGTTGCCCCTCTTCCAGCGCAGCTCTCTGCTGTGGCCAGGGAGTGCAGTGGAGAATGGCCCAAGTACTTGGGCCCTGCACCCCATGGGAGACCAGGAGAAGCACCTGGCTCCTGCCTTTGGATCTGCTCCTGGCTTCAGTCTGGCCAGCCCTGTCTATTGAGGCCCATGAGGGGAGTGAACCGTAGATGCAAGATCTCTCTCTCTCTCTTTCAAACAGTTAATGCTTAAAGAAAGGAATTCTCAAGTTCTTTCTGTCAGTCTGTGCCGTATCCAATACCAAGAATGACTTTCTCGTCAACCCAAACCCTCTCGAGTACTCGGTGTGAGCTCAGGGTTAGCGCCATTTGAACGAAGGCACGGTGACACCACACGGTGTTGGCTCCCGTCCCCGGCGTCGAATGACGGTAGAACCTTCTCCCGCTCTCCCCCCTCCCTCTCAGCGACGTCAGAGTCGTCATCGTTTTCAAAGCGGCCCCGTTACTCAAGTGGAGCCTTTTCCATGTATCCTGGATAAAGTCCCCATTCCGGGTCTAACCGGTCTAGGCCAGCCCTTCTGTTTCCTTCCAGTCCTCTGCTGAGGAGCCGTGCCGGGGCGGGGTGGTGTCGGAGCCGCCAGAGGTGGCCTCGCCATACCCACAGGCAGGCGGCAGGTCATCACGGCGCACAGCTCTGCTCTCAGCCTGCAGCCGCAGGCCACGGCCACCGACCACCGCCGTGCTAGGCGTCGAGGCCAAGTCCTCGGGGTTCCCATTCACCCCTGGCCTGGGCTTCAGCTCCCACCCCGGCCTCTCTCACAGCGGCCAGGACAGACCCGCCCGGCTGAGCCAGGGTGAATCCCCATGGGCAGACCTCAAGGCCCGAGCGGCGACCCCGTGGCAAGCCCGGCGCCTAGCTGCCCGGTTTGGGCCCCACCCCAGCTACCCTGAAGCTGGCCGCCCGTCCTGCGTGTGCTGTGAATCCGGGCCCTCCGTGCCACTTCAGCAGACCCAGGCCGTGTCAACACTGCTCATAATTTTTATTTTTAACTTTGCTTTTGCTAAGTCCTACCCCAGGAATACTAGCACCAGTTGTGAATCCCCCCGTGTTTTTTAATGTAATTTGCAGGTTGCTATCGCCATCAGCTTGATGTCCCTGGTGAGTTAGTAGCTGGCCGTCCAGTCAAATTAATCACAGAGGAAGAGAAGTGGCAGCCTGGTGTCACCTAGGAGGGCGCAGACTCTAAGGGGCCTGGCATCCGGGATACACAGGGTTCTCAAAGTTCAACAAGAAAATGAACAACTCAATATAAGAATCAACATGGTGAAAGCCGAAAGTTCACCAGTGAGGGCACACAGACGTCACGTCAGCACTGGAGGGGACACCAGCCCAGGCTTCCGCGAGATGAAACTCCAACTGGGGCCCATGCCGCGGCCTGGCAGCTAAGGCCACTGCCGGCGACGCCAACATCCATATGGCCGCTGGTTTGTGTCCCGGCTGCTCCACTCCCAACCCAGCTCCTTCTGATGGCCTGGGGAAGCAGCAGCAGGTGGCCCACGTGTTTGGGCCCCTGCAGCCATGCAGGAGAGCAAATGTTGATGCCATGGCTGCTGGCCTCTCTCACATCACCAGGGAACACAGGAGCTGCAGCACTTCGGAAGCCAGGGGACATTTTTTGAAGTTAAACACATGGCTGCCAAACAAGCCACTGTCCCCCTGTCCGGTGCTTATCCAAGACACACGGCCACCCGAGACCCACAGGGAACGCCCCCAGCCGTGGGTCACAGCTGCCAGAACCACCAGCAGCAATGGGGCCACACAGCGGGACCCTGCTCTGCTGCCACGGCAAACAGTCGCTGGCCGTTCCAACAACAGAGACCTCAGAGGCATCGCCAGGCTCAGAACCTGACCGTGCTGGATTCCACCCACACGGGCCTGGACAGGACGCAGACTGGCAGCGGAAAGAGGGACTTCAGTAAAGGGGGCCTGAAGATCCTGGAAGCGATGGAACATTCCGTGTGCTGACTAGGGGCTCCCGTGGCTGCGTGCTCTCATCAGAACCGCAGACCGGCACACCGGAAGGGGCGGT
>NW_026909344.1:0-70000 GCF_033115175.1 Lepus europaeus | reverse complement strand
CACAGGCCGGGGCTTGGCCCACTACGCCACAGCCCTAGAAACACCCTTGTGAACGACCTTTAAATAAACCAAGCCGTAGCGAGATGAGCTCCAGTTAGCACTCGGGGCCTCATCCCGCGCCGAGCGCTCCCTGCGCACAAGCATTGCTGTTGCAGCATCTGCCTGGCCCCTAGGGAGGGGCTCCCTCTCCTGCTCCTGGGCGCGTGACCCCGACAGCACGGCTGTGGCCTGAGGGATCCTAGCAAAGAGGGAGGCCTGCCAGGCCCCCGGCCTCCGTGGCACACGGCGTTGGCTGCGGGTTGCTGACGTGTGGCTGAGAAGTGGCTTCTGCCCGGTGCTTCAGGGCGGCCAGTGCTCTGCTCACCCCACGCAGCAGGGCCGGCGCCCTTGGGTCTTGGCTCTGCTGGAGCCCAGTCTGTCCAGCTTGTCCGCATCTGCCCGCCCCACCCCCAGGCTTCGGGGGGAGGGGACTCGGACTTGGGAAGCTTTGTCTAAAAGCAGCCATTCTCCAGCTCAGGTGTGGGCGGTGCCGAGGGTGGACGCTGGGATGTCCTGTGTCCCCCAGCTCAGGTGTGGGCGGTGCCGAGGGTGGACGCTGGGATGTGCTGTGTCCCCCAGCTCAGGTGTGGGCGGTGCCGAGGGTGGACGCTGGGATGTGCTGTGTCCCCCAGCTCAGGTGTGGGCGGTGCCGAGGGTGGACGCTGGGATGTGCTGTGTCCAGCTCAGGTGTGGGCGGTGCCGTGGGTGGACGCTGGGATGTGCTGTGTCCCCCAGCTCAGGTGTGGGCGGTGCCGAGGGTGGACACTGGGATGTGCTGTGTCCCCCAGCTCAGGTGTGGGCGGTGCCGAGGGTGGACGCTGGGATGTCCTGTGTCCAGCTCAGGTGTGGGTGGTGCCGTGGGTGGATGCTGCGATGTCCTGTGTCCAGCTCAGGTGTGGGCGGTGCTGAGGGTGGACGCTGGGATGTGCTGTGTCCAGCTCAGGTGTGGGCGGTGCCGTGGGTGGACGCTGGGATGTCCTGTGTCCAGCTCAGGTGTGGGTGGTGCCGTGGGTGGATGCTGCGGTGTCCTGTGTCCAGCTCAGGTGTGGGCGGTGCCGTGGGTGGACGCTGGGATGTGCTGTGTCCCCCAGCTCAGGTGTGGGTGGTGCCGTGGGTGGATGCTGCGATGTCCTGTGTCCAGCTCAGGTGTGGGCGGTGCCGTGGGTGGATGCTGGCATGCTCTGTGTGTGTTGGAGACACGTGCTGGGTGCTGGGTGAGGCAATCACAGGTCGCGCCAGCATTCAGGAGTTTGCAGAGGGGCCCGGCGCTGTGGTACAGCGGGTGAAGCTGTCAGTGGCCCCAGCGTCCCACGTGGGCGCTGGATCGAGGGCCGGCTGCTCCACTTCCGGTCCCGCTCCCTGCTGTGGCCCAGCTGGTTCTGTCCCTGCACCCACTTGGGAGGCCCGGAGGCAGCTCCTGGCTCCTCTCCTGCCCGGTCTTTGCAGCCTTTTTGGAAGTGAACCAGAAGACAGAAGAGCCGTCTCTCCCCTCTCCCTCTAATCTGGCTTTCCAATAAAGGCAATAAACATACGTCTTTTTGA
This sequence comes from Lepus europaeus, assembly GCF_033115175.1. Taxonomy (NCBI): domain Eukaryota; kingdom Metazoa; phylum Chordata; class Mammalia; order Lagomorpha; family Leporidae; genus Lepus; species Lepus europaeus. The sequence goes on along the minus strand of NW_026909344.1, from coordinate 68,419 downwards.
TAAGGAAGTAGTCCACATACCTGCTTATTTTTGCCAGGGGAAACAGGATGGTGGGAACTCGTGGGATTGCTCACGTGGCCGCGTGGACGGGCAGGAATGAAGTTGTGGGGGGGAACCACGGCTCTGCCACGCCTTCCTGTGCTTCGTTCACCTGAGCCGGACCGGGGGGGGGGGGGGTGGGTACACAGGCCCGGCCGGCTCCGGCGTGAGCACCCGAACCGCGTCTGAGGGCAGAGGGGACACGCAGGCGGTTTTTCCCGAGTGAGCCGCCTGGTGTGTGGGGTTCACGGTTGCCATGGGGACGACTCAGCTGCTGGGTGCCTTCAGGCTCCTGGGCCTCTGCTCCCACCAGGTGGAGCCCTGAGCCCACTGGGACCCAAGCCCCTCAGCCCTGGCTGCCACCGCTCTGCCTCCTGCCCCGGACGTTTCGTGTGAGAGGAGCCTGCTGGCTTCCGTATCCGGCTTCCTTCACTGATCCTGTCGTGTCTGTCCACGGTGGGGTCGTGTAGCGCTGTGTGGAGGTGCAGTCTGGGGGCCGTCGCTGCCCTTCAGTTCCTGTGGGGGGGGCTGGGGGAGACGGGGCTGCCACCCCACAACCGAGCTCCCCACGCCCAGCCAGGACCTGAGGTCTTGGAAGCACCAAGCCTGGGTGGTGCAGCAGGGTCAGGGGCGCAGTGGATAGTGACGTCCACGGGAGGATATTGTTCCCGGGATGGGGGTGGGAGGGCCACCCGCAGGGCGTGGCTCGTCTGGCATAACTGACGCGGTCACCAGCTGACGCACAGAGGCCGCCCTCGGCCAGCACCAGAGAAAGCCCCAGGCCCTGGGGAGCTTGCCACTGCGTTGGTCTTGGGCTGCGTCCGCCCACTGCGACAGCTTGGGGCTCTTGGGAATGGATCCTGTGTGCCTTGGCGAGCCCAGAAACAACACCCCCAGCCCAGTGGGTGCGCACGCCGGAGCAGGTGGCCCCCAGGCTGACATTGGCTGGCTGGTAGGCGGGGCCTGGCCCACGTTGCCTGGCACTGGTCAGCCATGGCCGTCCCCCAGGAGGGAGGGCCGCAGGCCGCGTCAGGCAGCAGAGACAGTAACAGACCCTTCTTCCACCCTCTGGGGTCCTCTTACGCGGCCCTGGGGGGGCCACCTGGCCACCTGATCCGGCCCCCCACTCCCGAGAGGCCTTCACACACCAGGACTGGGTCAGGGCCCTGCTCCGTCCCTGCACCACCAACCCCCTAGCTGCTAGTGTGAGACAGGGTTCAAAGGTCAGCACACGTGTGGGGAGGCCACGGCAGGTGGGCAGCAGCCCCACCCCCCAGGTCTCCGTGCTGCCACGGGAGGCTGCCGAGACTGCTCCTGCCCCAGCCTCAGCCCGGCGGCCTCCTCGGTCCTTCAGAGGCTCTGGGCACGTGCCGAGTGGGAGCCCCTGAGCCCTGCACAGCCGCTGGCCCTGGGGTAGGACAACTGGGCTGTCCGCAGCACGGGAGAACTGGAGCCGGGGTGCTCCCTGGGGGCCCAGCAGCCCCCTGTCCTGCCCAGGGCCTGTGCTCACTCCTGCCGGCACCACGCCGGAAGGGACAGTGTCTCGGAGATGTCCCAGTGACCCTGTGTTGACCTCACTAGTCAGGCCTGCTGAGAGACTGACAGATGTGACGTCTCCCCACCCCCAGCAGGGGTCAGGGGTCAGCCGCACGAGGGAGGGTTCCAGGCGTCCCCTGGCCTGGGCTGAGCCACGCCCCCTGCTGCAGAGGGTGCCACACCACTGCAGGAGGCTCGGTGACCAGTGGCTGGAGCCTCCGTGGCAGCCCACGAAGCTGCCACATGGGGCAGGCGTGTGAACCATGGCTCTGCCACGCGGTGGGCGTGCTGTCCTCTGGCCTGCAGGGGCGCAGTGTGTGAGCCACGGCTCTGCCACGCGGTGGGCGTGTTGTCCTCTGCTATCCGTGGCCTGCAGGGGTGCAGTGTGTGAGCCACGGCTCTGCCACACAGTGGGCGTGCTGTCCTCTGGCCTGCAGGGGCGCAGTGTGTGAGCGGTGGCTCTGCCACGCGGTGGGCGTGTTGTCCTCTGCTATCCATGGCCTGCAGAGGCGCAGTGTGTGAGCCACAGCTCTGCCACGCGGTGGGCGTGCTGTCCTCTGCTATCCGTGGCCTGCAGGGGTGTAGTGTGAGCGGTGGCTCTGCCACGCGGTGGGCGTGCTGTCCTCTGCTATCCGTGGCCTGCAGGGGTGTAGTGTGAGCGGTGGCTCTGCCACGCGGTGGGCGTGCTGTCCTCTGCTATCCGTGGCCTGCAGGGGTGTAGTGTGAGCGGTGGCTCTGCCATGCGGTGGGCGTGCTGTCCTCCGTGCTGTCCTCTGGCCTGCAGGGGTGTAGTGTGAGCGGTGGCTCTGCCACGCGGTGGGCGTGCTGTCCTCCGTGCTGTCCTCCGTGCTGTCCTCTGGCCTGCAGGGGTGCAGTGTGTGAGTGGCAGCTCTGCCTGCAGGGGTGCAGTGTGTGAGCGGCGGCTCTGCCACACGGTGGGCGTGCTGTCCTCCGTGCTGTCCTCTGGCCTGCAGGGGTGCAGTGTGTGAGCGGCGGCTCTGCCTGCAGGGGTGCAGTGTGTGAGCGGCGGCTCTGCCACGCGGTGGGCATGCTGTCCTCTGTGCTGTCCTCCATGCTGTCCTCTGGCCTGCAGGGGTGCAGTGTGTGAGCGGCGGCTCTGCCTGCAGGGGTGCAGTGTGTGAGCGGCGGCTCTGCCACGCGGTGGGCGTGCTGTCCTCCGTGCTGTCCTCCATGCTGTCCTCTGGCCTGCAGGGGTGCAGTGTGTGAGCGGCGGCTCTGCCTGCAGGGGTGCAGTGTGTGAGCGGCGGCTCTGCCACACGGTGGGCATGCTGTCCTCCGTGCTGTCCTCTGGCCTGCAGGGGTGCAGTGTGTGAGCGGCGGCTCTGCCATGCGGTGGGCGTGCTGTCCTCCGTGCTGTCCTCTGGCCTGCAGGGGTGCAGTGTGTGAGCAGTGGCTCTGCCTGCAGGGGTGCAGTGTGTGAGCGGCGGCTCTGCCTGCAGGGGTGCAGTGTGTGAGCGGCGGCTCTGCCACACGGTGGGCGTGCTGTCCTCCGTGCTGTCCTCTGGCCTGCAGGGGTGCAGTGTGTGAGCGGCGGCTCTGCCTGCAGGGGTGCAGTGTGTGAGTGGCGGCTCTGGCCCAGGAGCTCCTCATCTAGTACGGGCTTCCCTTTCTTCTCAGCTGCACCAGCAGGAACTGCGAGTGGCTCGGATGTGAGTTCAGAAACTGCGGTGGGCTTTGGGTGGGCTTCCTGAGTCCCTGGGAGGGCCGGTCTATACTTGGGAGGCCTGGTCTACACCCTGGGAGGGCTGGTGTACACCTGGGAGGCCTGGTCTACACCCTGGGAGGGCTGGTCTACACCTGGGAGGCCTAGTCTACAAGTCTACACCCTGGGAGGTGTGGTATGCACCCGGGAGGCCTGGTCTAGATCCTGGGGGGGCTGGTCTGCACCCGGGAGGCCTGGTCTACACCCCAGAGGCCTGGTCTACACCCGGGAGGCCTGGTCTACACCCCGGAGGCCTGGTCTGCACCCCGGAGGCCTGGTCTACACCCCAGAGGCCTGGTCTACATCCGGGAGGCCTGGTCTACACCCTGGAGGCCTGGTCTGCACCCGGGAGGGCTGGTCTGTACCCGGGAGGCCTGGTCTGTACCCGGGAGGGCTGGTCTACACCCGGGAGGCCTGGTCTGCACCCGGGAGGGCTGGTCTACACCCGGGAGGCCTGGTCTGCACCCGGGAGGCCTGGTCTGCACCCGGGAGGCCTGGTCTGCACCCGGGACAGCTGGTCTGCACCTGGGAGGCCTGGTCTGCACCCTGGAGGCCTGGTCTGCACCCTGGAGGCCTGGTCTGTACCCGGGAGGCCTGGTCTGCACCCTGGAGGCCTGGTCTGCACCCTGGAGGCCTGGTCTGCACCCTGGAGGGCTGGTCTGCACCCGGGAGGCCTGGTCTACAGGCTGTGTTTGCTCCTACAGGGCAGCCTTGAGGAAGGGCTCTGCTGCCCCTGGACGCTGTGCGGCGCTCAGCCCTGCACTGCTCTGGGGGCTCCCCATGCCCTGCTGGCCCCTTGGGCTCCCCGCGCCCTGCTGGCCCCCTCGGGCTCTCCGCTCTGTTGGCCCCGTAGCGCCTCCCTGCTCCACCAGCCCACTGACGCCGCAGCACAGAGGCAGAGCAACTGACCGTCCGTCTGCTGGTTTCCTCCCCGGGTGTGTGCGGGGCTGGGCAGGCTGGAGCCAGGGCTCCTCTGAGTCTCCTGCGTGACCACGCCTGGGAACATCCCAGGAGCATTAGCAGGAAGCTGTGTCGGAGCCGAGCAGCCGGGACTCAGGCCGGGCACGTGGGTGAGGGCGTCCGGGTGGCAGCCTCACCTGCTGTCCGCGGTGCCTGCCCTGTTCCCTTCCTGCCAGCTGCCGGGTGGGACTGATTGTTTGGGTGGCTTTCTTGGTTGATGTCCGTGGGACAGCGGAAGGACCTGGAGAGAAGTCAGGCCGTGGCGGAGTGGGCGAAGCCTCTGCCTGGGGTCCTGGCTGCTCCTCCCCCATCCGGCCGGGGAAAGCAGTGAGGAAGCGCCTGGCTCCTGGCTCCGGATCGGCCCACTTCTGGGGAGTGAACCAGTGGATGGAAGATCTCTGTGTGTGTCTCTAACTGCCTCTCAATTTTAAATAAATAAAATCTTGGAGCTGGCAACGTGGCATAGTGGGCTAAGCCTCCGCCTGTGGCTCTGGCATCCCACATGAACACCAGTTCGAGTCCTGGCTGCTCCTCTTCCGATCCAGCTCTCTGCTGTGGCCCGGGATAGCAGAAGATGACCCAAGTCCTTGGGCCCCTGCACCCACGTGGGAGACCAGGAAGGAGTTCCTGGCTCCTGGCTTCAGATCAGCCCAGCTCCGGCCGTTGTAGCCATCTGGGGAGTGACCCAACGGAAGGAAGACCTTTCTCTCTGTCTCTCCCTCTCACTCTCTGTAACTCTACCTCTCAGATAAATAAATAAATAAAATCTTAACAAAAGCTAAGCACCAACTTAGGTACATTTGTATGTGCGTGTGGATGAGACCCTGGCAGCGCAGGGGGTGCCTCCCGCGGGGGGGGGGGGGAGACCCTGACCGCGCAGGGGGTGGCTCCCGTGGGGGGGGGTGAGACCCTGGCCGCGCAGGGGGTGGCTCCCGCGGGGGGGGGGGGAGACCCTGGCCGCGCATGGGGGTGGCTCCCGCGGGGGGCGGTGAGACCCTGGCCGCGCAGGGGGTGGCTCCCGCGGGGGGGGGGGGGTGAGACCCTGGCCGCGCAGGGGGTGGCTCCCGCGGGGGGGGGGGAGACCCTGACCGCGCAGGGGGTGGCTCCCGCGGGGGTGGGTGAGACCCTGGCCGCGCAGGGGGGTGGCTCCCGCGGGGGGGCGCGGGGGTGAAACCCTGGCCGCGCAGGGGGCTGGCTCCCGCGGGGGTGGGTGAGACCCTGGCCGCGCAGGGGGGTGGCTCCCGCGGGGGGGGGCGGGGGTGAGACCCTGGCCGCGCAGGGGGGTGGCCCCCATCCTGGGAAAGACCCCCCGTTTGCTCCAGGGCCAGACTTGTGCCTCTGCTGGCTCTGAGCGTCCGCGCTCCGACCCCAGCTTCCTGGGGACAGTACCTGGGCCCCTGCACCCACGTGGGAGGCCCAGTGTGGGGTCCAGGCTCCTGGCTGCAGCCCGACCTCCGGTGGAGGAGACCCTGGGCCTGTTGTGGCACAGGCCAAGCCGCCTGCGACGCCAGCACCCCGTGTCCGACGCGAGCTCCCCCAAGCCGGGGCCGTTGCGCGCATCTGGGGGCGTCTCCGCCATTCCGCCTTTCAAACAAGCCTAAAACTCAACTTGGGTCCCGATTGTCTGCTACTTATGGGCGACGGTGAGCGAGGCCCCGCGGCCCGGAGCGCAGTGCCCGCGTGAGCCTCCCCGCGCGGCGAGCGGGGCCGCGGCCACGCCGGACCCGCGCCCTCGCACATGTGCGGCCGCGGCGGGTCGGGGAGAGCCAGTTCCCTTGGCAACCAGCGGCTCTCATAGCAACCAGCGTCCCCTAGTGATGGCGTCACCGGTCAGCGCCCGCACCGGGCACCGCCCCCGTGCGGCGGTCTCCTGCCATTGGCCGGCGGGTAGACGGAGGCAGGCTTTGCCCAATGAGAGGCGGCGCGCGCCCGAAGGCGGGACTGGCGCGTACCTGGGTCGAGGGTCCCTGCCGGAAGCCGGGTGTCGGCGGCGCAGCCCGGGAGGGAGCGCCGGTGGGCGCAGGTAGGCGCCGGGGTTCTGGGGCCTGGCAGCCGGGCAGGCACTCCCAGCGCGTGTCTTTCGGCTCTGGGCTCCCTATGGAGGCCCGCGGCGGCACGGCGGTGGTCCCGGGGCGCGCGGCACGGCTCCCTCACGGGGTCTGTCACCCGGCGAAGCCCTGTCGGCCGGCACGTGTGGACATGAAGGCAGGCCGCGGGGCTCGCGTGGGTCCGGCCCCCGAGCGTCCCTCCGTGGGCCGGAGGTCAGAGCCTGTCCACCGTGAGCGTGGCCTCTCTCCCGTCGTCCCTCCCGCCGAGGACTCTTGGGGTCCTCCTGGGTGTCGGCTCCGGTGGGGACGCTGGGGCCACAGCCGTGAGCGCGGCCGACGAAGCCCGGCCCGGCACCCTCGGTTCCGGGGGCTGCGCGACTTGCTGCCCGCTGGGACGTTCCCGGCAGGGGCGGCAGGTGCAGGGGAGGCAGGTGCAGGTGCAGGGGAGGCAGGTGCAGGGGCGGGCGGCGGGCGGGCCCGCACCCGCACCTTTGTGGGGACTCGGAGCGGGGAGGCTCGGCTCAGGTGAGGCTTCCTCGGGCCTGGGTATTTTAAATCCTGGACGCTGGGAGCTGGCTGGAGGGGCGAGGGCGGGGTGTGCGCTCAGGCGCGGCTCGCGTGGGCGGGAGCCGGTGGCCTGCAGCCGGTACACGAGGCGGAGGGGGTGACCGGGGCCAGCGAGGTCTGGTGGTGGGCGGCCCCCAGGCTGGACTCAGCAGACGGGCGTTGAGGGGAGGACCCGTTGAGGCTGGACGCTGTCCACAGGGAGAGCCGCGAGTGGTCGGTGCTTAGAGCCCCACTCCGGCCCCTGAGGTCCCGAGGCAGTGGCAGGGCGGGAAGCTGGGGTCCTGTGCTGTCCCCAGAGGCTCAGTGGGGGTGCGCTGAGGAGGAGGGCTCGCCGGGGCCCCCCGCGTGTGGGGGAGACTGCTGCTGATTGATTCACCTGCAGGGAAGGGCTGGGGGCGCCCCTGCACGGGGCTGCGGGGGCGCGGGGTGTGGTCGGGCAAGTGGAGGGTCCCGCCGCTCACTTCTGTGTTTGGAGACGGGGGACGAGGGCCGTGTGCTGGGCCCGCGAGCGGAGGAGGTGGGTGGGGTGTGAGCGATGAGGACGGTGAAGGGTGGTGGAGCGGGGGTGTCAGAGGTGCCAGGCGCTGCAGAGGCCCCTGAGCCCAGTGGTCGGGATCGAAGCAGAGACCGGCAGTCTGGGAGTCCCTGGCCTGGAGTGGACAGGTCAGTCCTGAGCAGGTGTGGTGTCCGGGTAGACAGGGACCACGACAGGAGAGGAGCCCCCGGGAGAGCTCGCACTGCTGGAGTGAGGGCGCATGGGTGTGGGCTGTCTGAACAGCTGTGAATGTGGTAGGACCAGGGTTCCATGGTGCCCTGCGGGGTGGGCTCGGGTCCACGGTAACCGGGTTCAGGCAGTGCAGCAGGGGCTGGGAGGCCGCCATCTGAGCGGGCGGGCAGTCTGGCCTGGTCGCCAGGGGTCGTGGGGGCCGGGTGACAGCAGGGGCTGGGAGGCCGCCATCTGAGCGGGCGGGCAGTCTGGCCTGGTCGCCAGGGGTCGTGGGGGCCGGGTGACAGCAGGGGCTGGGAGGCCGCCATCTGAGCGGGCGGGCAGTCTGGCCTGGTCGCCAGGGGTCGTGGGGGCCGGGTGACAGCAGGGGCTGGGAGGCCGCCGTCTGAGCGGGCGGGCAGTTGGGCCTGGTCACCGAGGGGTCGTGGGGGCCGGGTGACAGCGGGGGCTGGGAGGCCGCCATCTGAGCGGGCGGGCAGTCAGGCCTGGTCGCCAGGGGTCGTGGGGGCCGGGTGACAGCAGGGGCTGGGAGGCCGCCATCTGAGCGGGCGGGCAGTCGGGCCTGGTCGCCGAGGGGTCGTGGGGGCCGGGTGACAGCGGGGGCTGGGAGGCCGCCATCTGAGTGGGCGGGCAGTCGGGCCTGGTCGCCGTCTGAGCGGGCGGGCAGTCGGGCCTGGTCGCCGAGGGGTCGTGGGGGCCGGGTGACAGCGGGAGCTGGGAGGCCGCCATCTGAGTGGGCGGGCAGTCGGGCCTGGTCGCCGAGGGGTCGTGGGGGCCGCTGTCTGAGCGGGCGGGCAGTCGGAGGGGTCGTGGGGGCTGCCGTCCAAGCAGGCGGGCAGTCGGGCCTGGTCGCCGAGGGGTCGTGGGGGCCGCCGTCTGAGCGGGCGGGCAGTCGGGCCTGGTCGCCAGGGGTCGTGGGGGCCAGGTGACAGCAGGGGCTGGGAGGCCGCCGTCTGAGCGGGCGGGCAGTCGGGCCTGGTCGCCGAGGGGTCGTGGGGGCCAGGTGACAGCAGGGGCTGGGAGGCCGCCATCTGAGTGGGCGGGCAGCCTGGCCTGGTCGCCAGGGGTCGTGGGGGCCAGGTGACAGCAGGGGCTGGGAGGCCGCCGTCTGAGCGGGTGGGCAGTCTGGCCTGGTCGCCAGGGGTCGTGGGGGCCAGGTGACAGCAGGGGCTGGGAGGCCGCCATCTGAGTGGGTGGGCAGTCTGGCCTGGTCGCCAGGGGTCGTGGGGGCCAGGTGACAGCAGGGGCTGGGAGGCCGCCATCTGAGTGGGCGGGCAGCCTGGCCTGGTCGCCAGGGGTCGTGGGGGCCAGGTGACAGCAGGGGCTGGGAGGCCGCCATCTGAGCGGGCGGGCAGTCGGGCCTGGTCGCCAGGGGTCGTGGGGGCCAGGTGACAGCAGGGGCTGGGAGGCCGCCGTCTGAGCGGGCGGGCAGTCGGGCCTGGTCGCCAGGGGTCGTGGGGGCCAGGTGACAGCAGGGGCTGGGAGGCCGCTGTCTGAGTGGGTGGGCAGTCTGGCCTGGTCGCCAGGGGTCGTGGGGGCCAGGTGACAGCGGGGGCTGGGAGGCCGCCGTCTGAGCGGGCGGGCAGTCGGGCCTGGTCGCCAGGGGTCGTGGGGGCCGGGTGACAGCAGGGGCTGGGAGGCCGCTGTCTGAGTGGGTGGGCAGTCTGGCCTGGTCGCCAGGGGTCGTGGGGGCCAGGTGACAGCGGGGGCTGGGAGGCCGCCGTCTGAGCGGGCGGGCAGTCGGGCCTGGTCGCCAGGGGTCGTGGGGGCCGGGTGACAGCGGGGGCTGGGAGGCCGCCGTCTGAGCGGGCGGGCAGTCGGGCCTGGTCGCCGAGGGGTCGTGGGGGCCGGGTGACAGCAGGGCTGACAGCTGTGTCGGGTGGGAAGCCTGCCTGCTGTGGGGATCTTGAGGTTTGCACTGCTCTTCCCTGCGGCCTGCTTCGCCTTCCAGGGCAAGTATAAGAAAATAAACACTCTTATATCCTCTCTAAAATGTTAGTCTTTTACTGTGTTTCCTTTGTACGTGTCTGTAACTTTTTTTTTTAAAGATTTTATTTTATTTATTTGAGGGAGAGAGTTACAGACAATGAGAGGGAGAGACAGAGAGAGAGAAAGGTCTTCTGCCCATTGGTTCACTCCCCAAATGGCCACAACAGCTGGAGCTGCGCCAATCTGAAGCCAGGAGCCAGGAGCTTCTTCCGGTCTCCCACGCGGGTGCAGGGGCCCAAGCACTTGGGCCATCCTCCACTGCACTCCCAGGCCACAGTAGAGCTGGATCAGAAGAGGAGCAGCCGGGACTAGAACCAGCGCCCATATGGGATGCTGGCACCGCAGGCGGAGGATTAACCCACTGTGCCACCACGCTGGCCCCTGTAACTTTTTTTTAAAGATTGATTGATTTATTTGAAAGTCAGAGTTACACAGAGAGAGGAGAGGCAGGGAGAGGGAGAGGGAGAGGGAGAGGGAGAGAGAGAGAGGTCTTCCATCCGCTGGTTCACTCCTCAGATGGCCACAATGGCTGGAGCTGCGCCGACCTGAAGTCAGGAGCCTGGAGCCTCCTCCGGGTCTCCCACGCGGGTGCAGGGGCACAAGCACTTGGGCATCTTCCACTGCCTTCCCAGACCACAGCAGGGAGCTGGATCAGAAGAGGAGCAGCCGGGACTTGAACCAGGGCCCATGTGGGATGCTGGTACTGCAGACGGTGGCTTAACTGCTGTGCCACAGCGCTGGCCCGGGCTTCATTTTCCAGTAGAAGCGACCATGTTGCCGTTGTCTGTTGATCTTGGCCTGTGATGTTCACTCCTGGAAGTGGACTTGCTCGGCAGGCGCTGACCATGTCCCAAGGTCGCTGCTGAGACCGCTGCTCCAGCTCGCCCTCCCTGGCTGCTGCTGGCCTGCGTCAGCTCTGGCCGAGCTGGGTGACGTTTAACTTGTATGAAGCAGTGGCGTTTTGTTTACTTATTTATTATTCATTATTTATTTTTTTTTAACATTAGTGTACATGTGCTTTTTTTTTTTTTAATTTTTGACAGGCAGAGTGGACAGTGAGAGAGAGACAGAGAGAAAGGTCTTCCTTTGCCGTTGGTTCATCCTCCAATGGCGGCTGCGGCCAGCGCACCGCGCTGATCCGAAGGCAGGAGCCAGGTGCTTCTCCTGGTCTCCCATGGGGTTCAGGGCCCAAGGACCTGGGCCATCCTCCACTGCACTCCCTGGCCACAGCAGAGAGCTGGCCTGGAAGAGGGGCAACCAGGACAGAATCCGGCGCCCTGACCGGGACTAGAACCCGGTGTGCCGGCGCCACTAGGCGGAGGATTAGCCTGTTGAGCCACAGCGCTGGCCATATTTATTTATTTATTGTTTATCTCTCTGACAGCCAGAGTGACAGGGAGAGGTGGAGACCCAGCTCCCTCCCATCTGCTGGTTTACAAGGGCCAGCAGGGGGCCAGGACCTCCCTGCAGGCCTCCGTGGGAGTGGCGGGAGCGGACACCGCCTGCCGCCTCCCAGGTGCATCAGCAGGGGCTGGTCCTCTCTGGGATGTGCCTGGCCCACTGCCCACGGTGCTCGCCCCTGGAATTCTGAGACCTGTCAAGGTAGCCGAGTGGCGTGCGCCCGCAGCTGGGGAGTGAAGGCCCGAGAGGACGCCCCAGCCTGCTCCCGCGGGTTCCTGAGGGACACGGTGTGGCTCCCCGCTCTGACAGGTGTGCGTCGCTCACTCCTCTGCCTGCACTGCCCCCACCTGGCCAGCACTGGGAGCAGGGCCGACAGTGACCAGCGTTGGCAGCGGTCATGGTGGCCCTGAGCGTTCTTTCTGTTTTTGCATTGTGTATTTGTTTGTCCGAGAGACAGAGGCGCCGAGGGTGCTCCCGTTTGCTGGTTCACTCCCTAGATGGCTCGATGGCAGAGCTGGGCTGGGATGAAGCTGGGAGCTCAGAGCTCAACCCCGGGCTTCCACCTGGGCGGCAGAAACAGTTACTGGCGCCATCGCCCGCTGCCTCCCAATGTGTGTGTTAGCAGGAAACTGGACTTGAACCCGGGTCCTATGCTGTGGGTGCCGGGTCTTAGCCGTTAGACCAGACACCACTCCTGCCGTGTGACCACTCCCCAGCCCTCCCCCTGGCCCTGAGTGACCAGGATCTGCTGTGGTCTCTGTAACCACGTCCCCCCGCGACTGGCTGCTTGCTCTCCCCGGGACAGGCGTGTGGCTGCCGTGTGCTCACAGGGACGCTCCAGGCTCGTGTGCCCGGACAGGCGTGTGGTTGCCATGTGCTCACAGGGACGCTCCGGGCTCATGTGCCTGGGACAGGCATGTAGCTGCTGTGTGCTCGGGGGGGGGGGCGCTCCGGGCTCGTGTGCCAGGACAGGTGTGTGGCTGCCGTGTGCTCACAGGGACGCTCCGGGCTCATGTGCCCGGGACAGGCATGTAGCTGCTGTGTGCTCGGGGGGGGGGGGCGCTCCGGGCTCGTGTGCCAGGACAGGTGTGTGGCTGCCGTGTGCTCACAGGGACGCTCCGGGCTCCGGGCTCGTGTGCCCGGACAGGCGTGTGGCTGCCGTGTGCTCACAGGGACGCTCCGGGCTCATGTGCCCGGACAGGCGTGTGGCTGCCAGGTGCTCAGGGTGCACTCCAGGCTCATGTGTCGGGACAGGCGTGTGGCTGCCGTGTGCTCACAGGGACGCTCCAGGCTCGTGTGCCCGGACAGGCGTGTGGTTGCCATGTGCTCACAGGGACGCTCCGGGCTCATGTGCCTGGGACAGGCATGTAGCTGCTGTGTGCTCGGGGGGGGGGCGCTCCGGGCTCGTGTGCCAGGACAGGTGTGTGGCTGCCGTGTGCTCACAGGGACGCTCCGGGCTCATGTGCCCGGGACAGGCATGTAGCTGCTGTGTGCTCGGGGGGGGGGGGCGCTCCGGGCTCGTGTGCCAGGACAGGTGTGTGGCTGCCGTGTGCTCACAGGGACGCTCCGGGCTCATGTGCCCGGGACAGGCATGTAGCTGCTGTGTGCTCGGGGGGGGGGGCGCTCCGGGCTCGTGTGCCAGGACAGGTGTGTGGCTGCCGTGTGCTCACAGGGACGCTCCGGGCTCCGGGCTCGTGTGCCCGGACAGGCGTGTGGCTGCCGTGTGCTCACAGGGACGCTCCGGGCTCGTGTGCCCGGACAGGCGTGTGGCTGCCAGGTGCTCAGGGTGCACTCCAGGCTCATGTGTCGGGACAGGCGTGTGGCTGCCAGGTGCTCAGGGTGCACTCCAGGCTCATGTGTCGGGACAGGCATGTAGCTGCCGTGTGCTCACAGGGACGCTCCGGGCTCGTGTGCCGGGACAGGCGTGTGGCTGCCGTGTGCTCACAGGGGCGCTCCGGGCTCGTGTGCCAGGACAGGTGTGTGACTGCCGTGTGCTCAGAGGGGCGCTCCGGGCTCATGTGTCGGGACAGGCGTGTGGCTGCCGTGTGCTCACAGGGACGCTCCAGGCTCATGTGCTGGGACAGGCGTGTGGCTGCCATGTGCTCAGGGGGGGCGCTCCGGGCTCATGTGTCGGGACAGGCGTGTGGCTGCCAGGTGCTCAGGGTGCACTCCGGGCTCGTGTGCCGGGACAGGCGTGTGGCTGCCATGTGCTCACAGGGACGCTCCGGGCTTGTGTGCCCGGACAGGCGTGTGGCTGCCATGTGCTCACAGGGACGCTCTGGGCTCGTGTGCCGGGACAGGCGTGTGGCTGCCGTGTGCTCACAGGGACACTCCGGGCTCGTGTGCCCGGACAGGTGTGTGGCTGCCGTGTGCTCACAGGGACGCTCTGGGCTCGTGTGCCGGGACAGGCGTGTGGCTGCCATGTGCTCACAGGGACGCTCCGGGCTCGTGTGCCGGGACAGGCGTGTGGCTGCCGTGTGCTCACAGGGATGCTCTGGGCTCGTGTGCCAGGACAGGCGTGTGGCTGCCAGGTGCTCAGGGTGCACTCCGGGCTCGTGTGCCGGGACAGGCGTGTGGCTGCCATGTGCTCACAGGGACGCTCCGGGCTCGTGTGCCGGGACAGGCGTGTGGCTGTGGTGCGTGGTCTCTGCTGTGCAGCAGGAGTTGGGCCATCAGGTAGCAGAAAAGTACCCAGAATATTCACGAATTAGTGAGCAGATGGATTTCCACCTCTGGGAAGTTAAGGTACTGTCACAAGACCCAGTATTATTCTGCATCTTAAACTCTCCCTGTTGTGGCTGGCATTGAGGTGTGCCCGGGAGGGCCTTCATCTGCGACCCAGCATCCCGTGTGGGCGTTTGAGACTCAGCTGCTCCACTTCAGATCCAGCTCCCTGCTGTGGCCTGGGGACGCAGGGGAAGGTGGCCCAGGTGCCTGGGCCCTGCACCCGCGTGGGAGCCCCGGAGGAGGCTCCTGCTCCTGGCTTTGGCCTGGCCCAGCCCTGGCTGTTATGGCCCTCTGGGGAGTGAACCAGCAGATCGCTCTCTGTACCTTGACTTTCAAATAAATAAATCTCATACGCTGGTTTCTCTTCAGATCAAATAAATCTTTTGCCTTTTACAAGTCAATAAATCTTAAAAATCTTTTCTGTTAGAATACAGAATGTAATGTGTGTGTGTGTTTGTGTGTGTGTGCCTGAGTGTGTCTGTATGTGCCTGAGTGTGTCTCTGTGTGTGCCTGAGTGTGTCTCTGCATTTGTCTCTGTGTGTGTGTTTGTGTGTCTCCATGTGTCTGTCTGTGTGTTTGAGGTATGGTCAATTAAAACAACCAGGGCCGGCGCCGCAGCTCACTAGGCTAATTAATCCTCCACCTGCGGCGCCGGCACACCGGGTTCTAGTCCCGGTTGGGGCACCGGATTCTATCCCGGTTGCCCCTCTTCCAGGCCAGCTCTCTGCTGTGGCCTGAGAGTGCAGTGGAGGATGGCCCAGGTCCTTGGGCCCTGCACCTGCATGGGAGACCAGGAGAAGCACCTGGCTCCTGGCTTCGGATCAGCGGGATGTGCCGGCCGCAGCACGCCGGCCCTGGCGGCCATTGGAGGGTGAAGCAATGGCAAAGGAGGACCTTTCTCTCTGTCTCTCTCACTGTCCACTCTGCCTGTCAAAACAAAAACAACAACAACAAAAAAACAACAACCAGAAAAAAGAAGGAAGTGTGGCAGTGTGTCCAGTTGACTGTAGATGGTGAGATTGTGGGGGTTCAGCTTCCTTCTAGGTTTTGCTAGGTGTCGGGGTCAGGGTTTGAAGAAGGCGAGGCGGCCGGGGAGGCTTCTGGGAAGGCATCTCACCTGCGGTGGGGAGGGGGGAGCCGCAGCCCAGGTGGGGCCCGCACAGGCAGGTGCTGGTGTGGGGGTCAGGGTTTGAAGAAGGCGAGGCGGCCGGCAGGTAAGGCAGGGAAGACTGTTCCAGCTGAGCCCGGGGCCAAGGGCGGGGCTTGGGGGCCAGGCTTCGTCCGTCCGAGCTGCAGGTGCAGCCCCTTGAGCCACGTCCTGGGGAGGTGCGGAGCACCGGGGACCCTGGGAAGTGGGTGGGCGTGCAGAGGGCTCCTTGGTGAGGTCTGCGCGCATCCTCTTAGCTGGGACGTCCCCAGGAGTCGGCAGTCAGCGTCCCACTCGCCTTTGGGCCTGGGGGTCGGCCCAGGGCCCTCAGTGCTCTGTCAGCTTCTACACGTGTTCTCTGCTGCCTGTTTGTCCTAGAGTTCTGTCCCTGCTTTGTCTGAAGCTACACCAGCAAAGACCTTTTATTCCGTATGGATTGAGCAGTGACTTTGTCCTCACAGGATGGCAAAGCAGAAGAGAAAAGTTCTCGGAGGGACAGAGGGGCAGAGCAAAAAACGGAAGAAGGCGCCAGCAGAGGGGCCAGGGCAGGCCCCGGAAGCCAGGCCGGATGTGGGGGAGCCAGGCCTGCAGGTAAGGCTGCCGCGGGCTGCTGGGCCCCTGGCCGGGCAGGAGACTGGGAAGCTCAGGCTGCGGCGTGCCGGGACTCTCGGCGCGGTGGATGTCGGGTTGGAACTGCGACTGTTGTTCTCCGGGGCCCGGGCCGGGGCTGCTGTGCGGGGCCACTTCTGCAGGGCTCAGCTGCATGGACAGGGCCTGCGCGTGGAACAGGGCCGGGCGTTCTTCCATCTGTGCTGTTCCGTCGTGAGCTGCTGTGGGGCAGGGTCCTGGCCTGGGCCCCCGTCCCCTGCGTGTGGCCTCACCAAGGAGCCCTCTGCATGAGCTGTGCAGCTGATCGGCAGCGTGCTCTCCTGCCTCTGCGTGACCCGCCCCAGAGTCACGCTGGGGCGGGCGCCCGTCCTAGGTGAGCCTGGTGTTGCGTGTGAGCGCTGAGTGACGCTCGGCACAGACAGGCCCGCGGACGCAAGAACTGCCATAGCAGTGTAGCTTTCTTCCCTCAAGTCTGACTGATGTGGCCCCTGGCACAAATCACCAGAGAGAGATGCTAAAGATCCGTGTCCACGTGTCTCTGTCGTCTGCACGTGTCTCTGTGTGTGTCCTGAGCACGTCCTCCCCCCCTCCTCCTGGGTGAGTGACACCTCTCTGCCCCGCCTCCTGGGTGAGTGACACCTCCCTGCCCCTCCTCCTGGGTGAGTGACACCTCTCTGCCCCTCCTCCTGGGTGAGTGACACCTCCCTGCCCCTCCTCCTGGGTGAGTGACACCTCCCTGCCCCTCCTCCTGGGTGAGTGACACCTCCCTGCCCCTCCTCCTGGGTGAGTGACACCTCGATGCCCCTCCTCCTCCTGGGTGAGTGACACCTCCCTGCCCCTCCTCCTGGGTGAGTGACACCTCGATGCCCCTCCTCCTCCTGGGTGAGTGACACCTCCCTGCCCCTCCTCCTCCTGGGTGAGTGATACCTCGATGCTCCTCCTCCTGGGTGAGTGACACCTCCTCCTCCTGGGTGAGTGACACCTCAATGCCCCTCCTCCTCCTGGTTGAGTGACACCTCGATGCTCCTCCTTCTGGGTGAGTGACACCTCCCCCCCCCCTCCTGGGTGAGAGACACCTCCTCTTCCTGGGTGAGTGACACCTCCCTGCCCCTCCTCCTGGGTGAGTGACACCTCGATGCTCCTCCTTCTGGGTGAGTGACACCTCCCCCCCCCCCTCCTGGGTGAGAGACACCTCCTCCTCCTGGGTGAGTGACACCTCCCTGCCCCTCCTCCTGGGTGAGTGACACCTCCCTGCCCTCCTCCTCCTGGGTGAGTGACACCTCCCCCCTCCTCCTCCTGAGTGAGTGACACCTCCCTGCCCCTCCTCCTGGGTGAGTGACACCTCCCTGCCCCTCCTCCTGGGTGAGTGACACCTCCCTGCCCTCCTCCTCCTGGGTGAGTGACACCTCCCCCCTCCTCCTCCTGGGTGAGTGACACCTCCCTGCCCTCCTCCTCCTGGGTGAGTGACACCTCCTCCTCCTCCTCCTGGGTGAGTGACACCTCCCTGCCCCTCCTCCTGGGTGAGTGACACCTTCCCCTCCTCCTCCTCGGTGACACCTCCCTGCCCCTCTTCCTGGGTGAGTGACACCTTCCTGCCCCTCCTCCTCCTGGGTGAGTGACACCTCCCTGCCCCTCCTCCTGGGTGAGTGACACCTCCCTGCCCCTCCTCCTCCTGGGTGAGAGACACCTCGCTGCCCCTCCTCCTCCTGGGTGAGTGACACCTCCCTGCCCCTCCTCCTGGGTGAGTGACACCTCGATGCCCCTCCTCCTGGGTGAGTGACACCTTCCCCTCCTCCTCCTCGGTGACACCTCCCTGCCCCTCTTCCTGGGTGAGTGACACCTTCCTGCCCCTCCTCCTCCTGGGTGAGTGACACCTCCCTGCCCCTCCTCCTGGGTGAGTGACACCTCCCTGCCCCTCCTCCTCCTGGGTGAGAGACACCTCGCTGCCCCTCCTCCTCCTGGGTGAGTGACACCTCCCTGCCCCTCCTCCTGGGTGAGTGACACCTCGATGCCCCTCCTCCTGGGTGAGTGACACCTTCCTGGCCCCTCCTCCTCCTGGGTGAGTGACACCTCCCTGCCCCTCCTCCTGGGGAGTGACACCTCCCTTCCCTCCTCCTGGGTGAGTGACACCTCGATGCCCCTCCTCCTCCTGGGTGAGAGACACCTCCCTGCCCCTCCTCCTCCTGGGTGAGTGACACCTCCCCCTCCTCCTCCTGGGTGAGTGACACTTCCCCCCTGCCCCTCCTCCTGGGTGAGTGACACCTCGATGCCCCTCCTCCTCCTGGGTGAGTGACACCTCTCCCTGCCCCTCCTCCTCCTGGGTGAGAGACACCTCGCTGCCCCTCCTCCTCCTGGGTGAGTGACACTTCCCCCCTGCCCCTCCTCCTGGGTGAGTGACACCTCCCTGCCCTCCTCCTCCTGGGTGAGTGACACCTCCCTGCCCTCCTCCTCCTGGGTGAGAGACACCTCCCTGCCCCTCCTCCTCCTGGGTGAGTGACACCTCCCTGCCCTACCTCCTCCTGGGTGAGTGACACCTCCCCCCTCCTCCTCCTGAGTCAGTGACACCTCCCTGCCCCTCCTCCTGGGTGAGTGAACACCTCCCTGCCCCTCCTCCTGGGTGAGTGACACCTCCCCCCTCCTCCTCCTGGGTGAGTGACACCTCCCCCCTCCTCCTCCTGGGTGAGTGACACCTCCCTGCCCTCCTCCTCCTGGGTGAGTGACACCTCCTCCTCCTCCTCCTGGGTGAGTGACACCTCCCTGCCCCTCCTCCTGGGTGAGTGACACCTTCCCCTCCTCCTCCTCGGTGACACCTCCCTGCCCTCCTCCTCCTGGGTGAGTGACACCTTCCTGCCCCTCCTCCTCCTGGGTGAGTGACACCTCCCTGCCCCTCCTCCTGGGTGAGTGACACCTCCCTGCCCCTCCTCCTCCTGGGTGAGAGACACCTCGCTGCCCCTCCTCCTCCTGGTGTGAGTGACACCTCCCTGCCCTCCTCCTGGGTGAGTGACACCTCGATGCCCCTCCTCCTGGGTGAGTGACACCTTCTTGCCCCTCCTCCTCCTGGGTGAGTGACACCTCCCTGCCCCTCCTCCTGGGTGAGTGACACCTCGATGCCCCTCCTCCTCCTGGGTGAGTGACACCTCCCTGCCCCTCCTCCTCCTGGGTGAGTGACACTCCCCCTCCTCCTCCTGGGTGAGTGACACCTCCCTGCCCCTCCTCCTGGGTGAGTGACACCTCGATGCCCCTCCTCCTCCTGGGTGAGTGACACCTCCCTGCCCCTCCTCCTCCTGGGTGAGAGACACCTCGCTGCCCACTCCTCCTCCTGGGTGAGTGACACTTCCCCCCTGCCCCTCTCCTGGGTGAGTTGACACCTCCCTGCCCGCCTCCTCCTGGGTGAGTGACACCTCCCTGCCCCTCCTCCTCCTGGGTGAGTGACACCTCCCCCCTCCTCCTCCTGGGTGAGTGACACCTCCCTGCCCCTCCTCCTCCTGGGTGAGAGACACCTCGCTGCCCCTCCTCCTCCTGGGTGAGTGACACCTCCCTGCCCCTCCTCCTGGGTGAGTGACACCTCGATGCCCCCTCCTCCTCCTGGGTGAGTGACACCTCCCTGCCCCTCCTCCTCCTGGGTGAGAGACACCTCGCTGCCCCTCCTCCTCCTGGGTGAGTGACACTTCCCCCCTGCCCCTCCTCCTGGGTGAGTGACACCTCCCTGCCCGCCTCCTCCTGGGTGAGTGACACCTCCCTGCCCCTCCTCCTCCTGGTGAGTGACACCTCCCCCCTCCTCCTCCTGGGTGAGTGACACCTCCCTGCCCCTCCTCCTCCTGGGTGAGAGACACCTCGCTGCCCCTCCTCCTCCTGGGTGAGTGACACCTCCCTGCCCCTCCTCCTGGGTGAGTGACACCTCGATGCCCCTCCTCCTCCTGAGTGAGTGAGCCGTTATTAAAATAATCGCTGATTAGAAGCCTGGGAGATGAGGGAAGACGAACGTGTGGTGGGTGTTCTCCGTGTTTCTTGGTCCGGCTTTTGGCTTGGTTTGTAACTGCAGCCCAGCTGGTCGGCCCCCCCTGCGGGTGTGTGCAGACCGATTTGCCCATTTGCCGGGGCCTGGCTGCCGTAGGGAGCAGCCCGGCCCGCTCCTGTTTCCTGGAGCAGCTGATGGCGGCCAGCAGGGGGCGCCGGCCTGGGGTGGGCTTTCCTGGAAGGCCCCGGGCCCAGGCTGCTGTCCAGGTGGCCTCTGTGAGTAGGCGTGTGGCTCCGGGGCGGGGTCCCCACGTCCCCTCCTGTCCCCGGGAGGCCGAGACGGTTCTTATGTCTTAGACGCCTGGTCCCTGCTGCGAGGTCCACACTCGCGCTGGGGTTTCTCATGGGAAACCTGCTGAGAAGGGGTCGGGCCTCTGCGAGCTGAGCTCAGCGTCTGAGGGGGCGGGTTGCCGGTGCTGGTGGAAAAATACTGCGCTGCTCCGCCGCTGGCTCCCAGGGGCTCTGGGATGAACGTCCGGGATCCGCAATGTGGATGGAGAAGTCCCTGCCCAGCTTGGCCGCTGGGTTTCCTCCCAGAAATGTCCATCTGGGGGCCTGCCGGTCAGCCGGCAGCTCCCTGGACCCTGTCCGCCGCTTCCCACAGCACAGGGCTCTGTGCTTGTGCCAGGATTGTCACAGTGTCCCCGAGTGCTGGGAACTTCACTGCCCCTTGGGGAGCCGTTTCCTAGAGCCCCGGGCGTGGCTCACAGGCCGGTGGGGGCCCGTCTGGGCTGTGCGCGTCCGGGTCCCCCCGTCTGGGCTGTGCGCGTCCTGTTCCCCCGTGCCTGTGTCTGGAGCGTGTGCAGCTGCTGGGCTGCGGTGAGGGCCTCCAGGGTCCCCGCCTCAGTGCCCCAGAGGCCTTTGCGAGCGACGGGCAGGACTCGTGGGTGCTCTGGTGGCTGGGCCCGAAGACCCTAGCTTTGCCCTCTCCGCCTCCCGTGTCCCAGCTTCTGGAACGTTCTGTCTTCAGGAGACTCCAGCCTTCCAGGGCTGGTTTCCTGCTTGCAGCTGGTGAGGACGGAATTCTAGAAGGCGAATGAGTCCCGAGGGACTGTCCAGGGCAGCAGCCCCACGCCCGGGCTGGCTCGCGCGGGCCCAGGAGGAGGCTGTGCTTGGGAGTGGCCTGTCCCGTATCACTGCAGGAGGTGCGAGGCAGAGCTGCACTCCCGGCCCCGGCTGCCTCCCCCGGGCCCCTCTCATGAATAGGAATCCCTAGACATGGGTGCTGCTCCTTCCCCTCTGCGCCCCCAGACAGCAGAGGGGCAGGAGGCCTGCACGGTCACGGGACACCAGCGGTGGCCTGCGTCGTCGGGGTGGCTGGAGACGTACCACATAAGGCAGATGCCGGCACTTGGCTGTGCCCACAGGCTGGATGCTGGTGATGCCAACGTGTGGGCCAGACTGCGCCAGGAGTGACAGGTTGCAGTGCGCTGGGAGGGTGCTTCGGGGGCTGTGTGTGACCAGCAGCCGGCTGGTCCCTGGTCCCCGGTCCCCTAGTTCTTGGAGGCTGGGAGGCCGGGCGGGGGTGGCCAGCCACCGTTGAGGTGGGAGGGAGCAAAACGGCTTGTTGGGGCCTTGATTTCCTGCTTCTGTGGCCAAGCAGAAGCCACCCAGCCTGTGGGCGGAGGCCGTGGACTCCGAGGCAAGCGCTTCGTGGCAGTGGCATGTGCCCCGGCAGGGTCGCGCCGTGCACAGCCCCGGAGCCCGCGCTGCTCCCTCCAGCAGAGCTGCTGCCTCCTGCCAGTCGGCCGTCAGAGGGTGATGGAAGGTCTCTGCTTCTAGAAAGGCAGACTTAGAGAGAGAGAGAGAGAGAGAGAGAGAGGGGAAAGAGAGGGAGAGAGATCATCCATCTGGTTTATTCTCTAAATGGCTGTAACAGCAGGGGCTGGCCTGGAACTCCATCCAGGTCTCCCACGTGGGTGGCAGGAGCCCAGGCACTTGGGCCATCTCCTGCTGCGTTCCCAGGCCCCAGGCACATGAGCAGGGAGCTGGATTGGAAGTGGAGCTGCTGGGACTCGAACCAGTGCTCATATGGGATGCCAGCCTCACAGGTGGTTTCCTAAGCCACGGTGGCCTAACCTGCCGTGCCACAGTGCAGATTTTATATGTTTATTTGAAAGGCTCGTCTCCTCCCTGGCGTCTTCCCCGGGGTGCCCAGCCACGGCCTGACCCGCTGCGCCTGTCCCTCTTGGGGCTGCTGTCGGGGGTTTGGAGGGTGCCTCTGCCGATGTGTTCTGAGGGCACTGCTGCCGTGCAGGGACGCCTCCGCCCGCTGGGACGGACCTGGCGTTTTGTCTGTTGATGGCCTTGGACTAGGTTTTCAGGTAATGACAGCCCTCCAGGAGAGACTGAGTGCCGTTATCTTGGGCAGTGTCGTGTCACAGTGGTGCTAGCCCTTGGCACAGGGCGGCTCACTCGGGTCCGTTGCGCCGCGGCCTTTGGGTTTCTCTTGGATCTGGAAGGGGTGTAACGCTGCCGCCACCTCGGGGCCCCAGGGCTGGGGACGGGGCGCTGTTCCTGCCGTGGGTGGCAGGGACTTCTTGGCCTGTGTGTGGTAACGTGACGTCACGAGGCAGCCTGGTCCGCAGGGAACTGCAGGGATGTCCTTGTCCTGCTGCCCGCTCCGGCCCCCGCCCGCTGTGCACACCCCTCCTGCCCCACATTGCTCTGGTGTGTCGGCTTCCTGGCCAGCCTTTCCGTGTATCTTTCACTCTTACGTTCTCACGTTCGCTGCGGTGGACCTGTGACACCTTCTGAAACTCACGGGACTTAAAGCAGCTCCGCCTGCTCTCACCTGGCTCCCGTGTGCGGCTCCGTGTGCTCTCACCTGGGCTCCCGTGTGCGGCTCTGTGTGTTCTCACCTGGGCTCTGTGTGCAGCTCCGTGTGCTCTCACCTGGCTCCCGTGTGCGGTCTGTGTGCTCTCACCTGGGTTCCATGTGTGGCTCCGTGTGCTCTCACCTGGGCTCCCGTGTGCGGCTCCTGTGTGCGGTCTGTGTGCTCTCACCTGGGCTCCGTGTGCGGCTCCGTGTGCGGCTCCGTGTGCTCTCACCTGGCTCCCGTGTGCGGCTCCCGTGTGCTCTCACCTGGCTCCCGTGTGCGGCTCCGTGTGCTCTCACCTGGGCTCCGTGTGCGGCTCCGTGTGCTCTCACCTGGGCTCCGTGTGCGGTCTGTGTGCTCTCACCTGGGCTCCGTGTGCGGCTCCGTGTGCTCTCACCTGGGCTCCTGGGTTCCAGGTGTCAGTTGAAGCCTGGGGTTAATCTGCTGCACTGGGGCTCGTGTTTCCACATGGGATAGGGTATGATTGTTGCTGCGTATTGTCTCTGGTAACATGGTCCACCCTGGGGAGTGTGGGCTCTGTCCTGGGGAAGCCGGTGAGGGGTGGGCTCCGCCCCGGGGAAGCCGGTGAGGGGTGGGCTCCGTCCCGGGGAAGCCGGTGAGGGGTGGGCTCCGACTTGGAAGTGAGCCGTGGCTTTGCTGATTCCCTCGTGGCGTTCCGTGGCAGACAGGGCTGGGTGGCCACATGCCCTGGCCTTGCCACTACACGTCACGGGCAGTGCCGGAAAGCATGGCGCCTTGAACCCGCAGCCGTCTTGCTCACAAAGCCTTAGGGTCCTTAGGAAGCAGACGACCGTCTTGGAGGTGGCGAGCACAGGACTTCGTGCGTGACATCCGCGTCTTCAGCTCGTCTTGGGGTGGCCGCCCCCACTCACCTGGCATCTTGGCGTGAGCAGGTGGAGGTGGGCCCGGGACACGCGGCCTGGTGGGGCCTGTGCCCCGTCGGTGTCTCCGACGGTCTTCCCGGCCTGTCTGTCCACTCAGAAGAACTAGGGCAGAGTTGGAGACTGAACAGCTTTCTCTGCTGCCATGGAGATGTGACGGTCCCCACCCTGGGCCAGAGCAAACAGGATCCACTTCCTGCCGTGGCCCACTGCGCCCTGTGGGCACCTGACGCTGCGCCCCATGGGCACCTGACGCTCATGAACCCTGCTGTGCTCTGTGAATGTAACAAAAGTTAACGTCCTGAGCTGTGTAAAGAAATGGGGAGCACGGAACGAACCAGAAAGACGGGGTCCCCCGAGGTCGCCCCCAGCGCTGCCTCTGAGCCTGCCCCATCGTCACTCTGCTGCCGGTGGCCCTGTGCAGGGGTGGGAGGGTGCTGTGCCCCCAGCGTGACAGAGAAAGTGACGGCTCTACCTGACACTGCCGGGCCAGGCTTGCTTGGAGAGCTTTGTTTTGCTTTTTAAAGATTTATTTATTTATTTATTTAAAGAGTTACAGTGAGAGAGAGAGAGAGAGAGATCGAGCTTCCATCTGTTGGTTCACTCCCCAAATGGCCACAAGGACCAGAGCTGAGCCAGGCGGAAGCCAGGAGCTTCATCCCGGGGCCCAAGCACGTGGGCCTCCCCCTCTGCCTTCTCCGGCGCGTGAGCGGGGAGCTGGCTCAGAGTGGAGCAGCCGGGACTTGAACTGGTGCCCATGTGGGATGCCGGCGCTGCAGACGGCGGCCTGACCTGCTGTGCCACAGCGCCGCTCTTGGAGAGACGTGGTAGTGATGAACGCACACTCTGCCACGGTTTAGATGACACAGCTGTGTGACACGCGAGTCGACGTGGCACATGGGCTGACATGGCGATGTTCCCTTCGCTTCCTGCGTGAGAGTATCAGTGAGCAGCAGAGTGGTTTACTGTACCCCAGGTGAGAAGGACGGAAGAGCCTCAGGAGTGGGGTGGCCCCGAGAGAGGAGGGGTGCACCCTAGGGCGCGTGGTGCCGGAGAAGACCCCAGACTTGGGCAGAGTGGGCCTGCATTCCTGTCCCCAGAGCCAGGAGCCACCTGTCTGTCAGATGTCAACCACAAATCCTGTGTACCTGCCAGAGACATGTGGAGGAGGCAGGAACCTCTTCATGGAGAGTCGGCACGCCGCCCGTGTCCCGGAGTCCTGGAGTCAGCACGCCGCCCATGTCAGGGCAGCCATGGCAGTCACAGCACACCGCCCGTGTCAGGGAAGCCATGGCAGTCACAGCACACCGCCCGTGTCAGGGCAGCCACGGCAGTCACAGCGCACCACCCGTGTCAGGGCAGCCACGGCAGTCACAGCACACCGCCCGTGTCCCGGAGTCCTGGAGTCGGCACGCCGCCCGTGTCCCGGAGTCCCGGAGTCGGCACGCCGCCCGTGTCAGGGCAGCCACGGCAGTCACAGCGCACCACCCGTGTCAGGGCAGCCACGGCAGTCACAGCACACCGCCCGTGTCCCGGAGTCCTGGAGTCGGCACGCCGCCCGTGTCCCGGAGTCCCGGAGTCGGCACGCCGCCCGTGTCAGAGCAGCCACGGCAGTCACAGCACACCGCCCGTGTCAGGGCAGCCACGGCAGTCACAGCACACCGCCCGTGTCAGGGCAGCCACGGCAGTCACAGCACGCCACCCGTGTCCCGGAGTCCTGGAGTCAGCACGCCGCCCGTGTCAGGGCAGCCACAGCAGTCACAGCACACCGCCCGTGTCAGGGCAGCCACGGCAGTCACAGCACGCCGCCCGTGTCCCGGAGTCCCGGAGCTGGCACGCCGCCCGTGTCACGGAGTCACAGCACGCCGCCCGTGTCATGCCAGAAGGGTGGGGAGCCTCCCTGGGGACTCTGGAGCATGGTGACCAGCTTCTTCAAGACCGGGCTCTTAGGACCCTCGACAGGTAGTTGGAGGAGCTGGGCGTGTGGGGCCGCAGGGTGAGGCACGTTTGGGACACCCGCGCCCCACATGGGCCACACCTCCATCCTGCTCCCTGCTGATGGCCTGGAAGGCAGCACACGATGGCCCAAGTGCTGGGCCCCTGCACCTGCGTAGGAGACCCGGATAAGCTCCTGGCTCCTGGCGTCTGATTGGCCCAGCTCTGGCCGTCGCGGCGATCTGGGGAGTGAACAAGAGATGAAAGGTCTCTGTCTTTCTCTCCCTCTCTCTCCCTCTCTCTCCCTCTCTCTCTCTCCCTCTCTCTCTCTCTCTCTCTCCCTCCCTCTCTTTCCCTCTCTCTCTCTCTCTCTCTTTCTCTCTCATCTGTAACTCTACCTCTCAAAGAGATTAATAAGATCTTTAAAAAATAATAAGAGCTGCTGATGGGTATGGGGAGGAGGGTGGCTCTCGGCTCTGGGAGCCCTGGTGCCTGTCTGTCGGCCATCTCTTCAGATCACGGCGCTTTGAGGTTAAATCGCCATCATCCAAAGCTGGAGGGGGAAAGGACCGTTTTGTACATTTGTATTTGCATTGAAAGGCAGAGTGACAGAGAGAGGTCTTCCATCCACTGGTGCACTCCCCAGATGGCCACAGCGGCCGGAGCTGAGCTGATCCAAAGCCAGGAGCCAGGAGCCTGGAGCTTCTTCTGGGTCTCCCACACAGGTCCAGGGGCCCAAGCACCTGGGCCATCTTCCACTGCTTTCCCAGGCCATAGCAGAGAGCTGGGCTGGAAGAGGAGCAATTGAGACAGAATCTGGCACCCCGACCGGGACTAGAACCTGGGGTGCCGGCGCTGCAGGCGGAAGATTAGCCAAGTGAGCTGCCGGCGCCAGCCCAGAATATATTTTTAGATACTGAATTTTTTTAATGACTTATTTGAAAGTCAGAGTGACAGCTAGAGGGACACACAGAACTTGCATTTGCTGGTTCACTTCCCAAATGGCTGCCACGGCAGAGCTGGGCCCGCTGAAGCAGGAGCCTGGAATTCCGTCCCGGTCTCCCATGGGGTTGGTCAGGGCCCTAGAACTGGGCCGTCTTCCACTGCTTTCCCAGGAGCACGGGCTGCGGCTTAACCTCTGCCACAATGCCGGCCCAGAATTTGTACATGTCCTCCTTGGGTGGAAAGCTCGGCTGACGGAGAGATGAAAAATGACATTAGAATCTTTATATCGTTCTTTGAGAATTCTGTAGAGTGCAGTATTTTTTTTTTTTTTTTTTTTTTAAGATTCATTTCAGGGGCTGGCGCTGAGCCATAGTAGGTTAAGCCTCTGCCTGTGGTGCTAACATCCTATATGGATGCCGGTTCAAGTCCTGGCTGCTCCATTTCTGATCCAGCTCTCTGCTATGGCCTGGGGAAGCAGTGGAAGATGGCCCAAGTGCTTGGGCCCCTGCCCCCACATGGGAGACCAGGAAGAAGCTCTTGGCTCCTGGCTTTGGATTGGCCCAGCTCCAGCCATTGCAGCTGTTTGGGGAGTGAATCAGCAGGTGGAAGATCTCTCCCTTTCTCTGTAACTGGCTCTCATAAATTAAAAAAAAAAAAAAAAATTTGTTTTGAGGGGAGGGAGCGAGGGAGCCGGAGCGTGCTTCCATCCACTGGTTTCCTTCTCAGATGGCCCAGCAGCCAGGGTGGACTCCATCTGGTCTCCCACGGACTCAGGCCAACAGCCACCACTTCCCAGCGTGCTAGCGGGCAGCTGGATCAGAAGTAGAGCAGCCGGGGCTCTGAGGCACTTGGACGTGGGGTGTGGGTGTCTTCAGGGCGCCACGTCGGCCCCTTTCCCGCGTTCTCTGAAGCAGGACTGGCGAGGGGCTGGCTGTGGACCCGCGGGCGGGCTCAGTGGGCTCGCTGTGTTTCGTCCTTTTGTTGCTTCTGAGAGTGAGTCACGTTTCCGATGCCTGGGTTGCACGAGGCCGGCCGGGCTGCACAGCCGCTGTCCTCCGGTGTCCCATCAGGCGTCAGCTCCCTGTTCCCGCAGTAGCCAGGGAGCCCAAGACCGGATTCTCCCTTTAGTGTGGAGGCACCGTGCCCACAGCCGGCGGCAGAGCCAGGCCGGGGTCTCCTGGTGAACCTGTGTTT
The DNA here is from genome assembly GCF_033115175.1 of Lepus europaeus. Classification (NCBI taxonomy): domain Eukaryota; kingdom Metazoa; phylum Chordata; class Mammalia; order Lagomorpha; family Leporidae; genus Lepus; species Lepus europaeus. The sequence goes on along the minus strand of NW_026909344.1, from coordinate 41,135 downwards.
TGTCTCGTCGTTGGAAGGGTCAGCCATGGTCAGCTGTTGGTGTGTGAAGCCGGGGCTCCAGGGGCTGCAGGCCTTCCCGGGTGCTGGCTCCGCGGCCTGCCCTGCCCTGCACTGTTGAACCTGTGTCTCCAGTGAGCTCAGGACTGCGCTGGGCACCTGTGCTGCCTGAGCCTGTGTGGGGCCTTCGAGTGTGTGTCTCGGCTCTGAGTGGACGCCGCGGGCCCTGGCCCGTTGGACGGTGCGCTCAGGGACGCTCCCTGTACCGCGTGGACAGCGGCCTGTGTTTGTGCAGTCTTTTCAGAATTATTTTTGTCATGGGATGAAGATTTCCCAGGATGGAGCCTTCGCAGCTGGAAAAACAGCTGCCGCTTTGAAGCCGGTTTCCCAGGCGCGGCGTGCGCCTCCTGCTGTGGGCCCCGCTGTGCCGGGCAGTCTCCAGCGGCAGTGTCCACTCCAGGGCGGAGGGGCCGCTGTTGGGTGCGTGTGGGCCCGCAGAGCCCGTCGGCTTCTCGGTGTTGAGCTGCTGTGCTCACGGCTGCTGCTCTAGGCTCTGGTCCTGTTGCCAGTGCTGTGCTGCAGCGGGTTGGCGCCCGCTTCCCGTACCGAGCGCTGGTCCCAGTCCCGGCCGCTGCACTCCCCATCCAGCTCCCTGCTTGTGCACCTGGGAGGGCAGTAGAAGATGGCCCAAGTGCTTGGGCCCCTGCACCTGCATGGGAGACCCGGATGAAGCTCCTGGCTCAGCCCCAGCCATGGTGGCCATTTGAGAGAGAACCAGCAGATGGAAGACCTCCCTCTCTCCCTCTCTCCCCCTCTCCGTCTCTCCCCCCTCCCCCTCCCCCTCCCCCGCATCTGTAACTGCCTCTCAGATAAATAAATAAATAAGGGCTGATATGTGAGGGACCCTGGGCTCAGAACTGCTGGGCTGTCTGCCCCTCCAGACCTCTGTGGCCCAGGCAGGAGGGGAGAGGGGACCAGCAGGGGCTCCCACCTCACAGATGCAGTGTCCTGTGTAGGGTGGGCGTGTACCTCATGGGGCCCACCTCCCCCAGGCTTGTTCCAGACAGGGCGACCCTCTGCTCCCTGGTTGCCCCAGAGTCCAGGTGGCCGTGCACCTGTCCCAGGTCGGGGCAGACCTCGTGAGGCGGAGCTGTGCACCTGTCCCAGGTTGGGGCAGACCTCGTGAGGCGGAGCCGTGCGCCTGTCCCAGGTCGGGGCAGACCTCGTGAGGCGGAGCTGTGCACCTGTCCCAGGTTGGGGCAGACCTCGTGAGGCGGAGCCGTGCGCCTGTCCCAGGTTGGGGCAGACCTCGTGAGGTGGAGCCGTGCACCTGTCCCAGGTTGGGGCAGACCTCGTGAGGTGGAGCCGTGCACCTGTCCCAGGTTGGGGCAGACCCCGTGAGGCGGAGCCGTGCGCCTGTCCCAGGTCGGGGCAGACCCCGTGAGGCGGCACAGCGCCTGTCCCAGGTCGGGGCAGACCTCGTGAGGCGGAGCCGTGCACCTGTCCCAGGTTGGGGCAGACCCCGTGAGGTGGAGCCGTGCACCTGTCCCAGGTTGGGGCAGACCCCGTGAGGCGGAGCCGTGCGCCTGTCCCAGGTCGGGGCAGACCCCGTGAGGCGGCACAGCGCCTGTCCCAGGTCGGGGCAGACCTCGTGAGGCGGAGCCGTGCACCTGTCCCAGGTTGGGGCAGACCCCGTGAGGCGGAGCCGTGCACCTGTCCCAGGTCGGGCAGACCCCGTGAGGCGGAGCCGTGCGCCTGTCCCAGGTCGGGCAGACCCCGTGAGGCGGAGCCGTGCACCTGTCCCAGGTCGGGGCAGACCCCGTGAGGCGGAGCCGTGCGCCTGTCCCAGGTCGGGGCAGACCTCGTGAGGCGGAGCCGTGCGCCTGTCCCAGGTCGGGGCAGACCCCGTGAGGTGGAGCCGTGCACCTGTCCCAGGTCGGGGCAGACCCCGTGAGGCGGAGCCGTGCACCTGTCCCAGGTCGGGCAGACCCCGTGAGGCGGAGCCGTGCACCTGTCCCAGGTCGGGCAGACCCCGTGAGGCGGAGCCGTGCACCTGTCCCAGGTTGGGGCAGACCCCGTGAGGCGGAGCCGTGCGCCTGTCCCAGGTCGGGGCAGACCCCGTGAGGCAGCACAGCGCCTGTCCCAGGTTGGGGCAGACCCCGTGAGGCGGAGCCGTGCACCTGTCCCAGGTCGGGGCAGACCCCGTGAGGCGGAGCCGTGCACCTGTCCCAGGTCGGGGCAGACCCCGTGAGAGCACAGCGCCTGTCCCAGGTCGGGGCAGACCCTGTGAGGTGGAGCCGTGCACCTGTCCCAGGTTGGGGCAGACCCCGTGAGGCGGAGCCGTGCACCTGTCCCAGGTCGGGCAGACCCCGTGAGGCGGAGCCGTGCACCTGTCCCAGGTTGGGGCAGACCCCGTGAGGCGGAGCCGTGCACCTGTCCCAGGTCGGGCAGACCCCGTGAGGCGGAGCCGTGCACCTGTCCCAGGTTGGGGCAGACCCCGTGAGGCGGAGCCGTGCGCCAGTCCCAGGTCGGGGCAGACCCCGTGAGGCAGCACAGCGCCTGTCCCAGGTTGGGGCAGACCCCGTGAGGCAGCACAGCACCTGTCCCAGGTTGGGGCAGACCCCGTGAGGCGGAGCCGTGCACCTGTCCCAGGTCGGGGCAGACCCCGTGAGGCAGCACAGCGCCTGTCCCAGGTCGGGGCAGACCCCGTGAGGCAGCACAGCGCCTGTCCCAGGTTGGGGCAGACCCCGTGAGGCGGAGCTGTGCACCTGTCCCAGGTTGGGGCAGACCCCATGAGAGCACAGCGCCTGTCCCAGGTTGGGGCAGACCCCGTGAGGCGGCACAGCGCCTGTCCCAGGTCGGGGCAGACCCCGTGAGGCGGAGCCGTGCGCCTGTCCCAGGTCGGGGCAGACCCCGTGAGGTGGCACAGCGCCTGTCCCAGGTCGGGGCAGACCCTGTGAGGCGGAGCCACGCGCCTGTCCCAGGTCGGGGCAGACCCCGTGAGGCGGCACAGCGCCTGTCCCAGGTCGGGGCAGACCCCGTGAGGCGGCACAGCGCCTGTCCCAGGTCAGGGCAGACCCCGTGAGGCGGAGCCGTGCAACTGTCCCAGGTTGGGGCAGACCCTGTGAGGCAGCACAGCGCCTGTCCCAGGTCAGGGCAGACCCCGTGAGGCGGAGCTGTGCACCTGTCCCAGGTCGGGGCAGACCCCGTGAGGCAGCACAGCGCCTGTCCCAGGTTGGGGCAGACCCTGTGAGGCAGCACAGCGCCTGTCCCAGGTCGGGGCAGACCCCGTGAGGCAGAGCCGTGCGCCTGTCCCAGGTCGGGGCAGACCCCGTGAGGCGGAGCCGTGCGCCTGTCCCAGGTCGGGGCAGACCCCGTGAGGCGGCACAGCGCCTGTCCCAGGTTGGGGCAGACCCCGTGAGGCGGAGCCGTGCGCCTGTCCCAGGTCGGGGCAGACCCCGTGAGGCGGAGCCGTGCGCCTGTCCCAGGTCGGGGCAGACCCCGTGAGGCGGAGCCGTGCGCCTGTCCCAGGTCGGGGCAGACCCCGTGAGGCGGAGCCGTGCGCCTGTCCCAGGTCGGGGCAGACCCCGTGAGGCGGAGCCGTGCGCCTGTCCCAGGTCGGGGCAGACCCCGTGAGGTGGAGCCGTGCGCCTGTCCCAGGTCGGGGCAGACCCCGTGAGGAGCACAGCGCCTGTCCCAGGTCGGGGCAGACCCCGTGAGGCAGCACAGCGCCTGTCCCAGGTCGGGGCAGACCCCGTGAGGCAGCACAGCGCCTGTCCCAGGTCGGGCAGACGCCTTGAGGCAGCACAGCGCCTGTCCCAGGTCGGGGCAGACCCCGTGAGGCGGAGCTGTGCACCTGTCCCAGGTCGGGGCAGACCCCGTGAGGCAGCACAGCGCCTGTCCCAGGTCGGGGCAGACCCCGTGAGGCGGAGCTGTGCACCTGTCCCAGGTCGGGGCAGACCCCGTGAGGCGGAGCCGTGCGCCTGTGCCAGGTTGGGGCAGACCCCGTGAGGCGGCACAGCGCCTGTCCCAGGTCGGGGCAGACCTCGTGAGGCGGAGCCATGCGCCTGTCCCAGGTCGGGGCAGACCCCGTGAGGCGGAGCCGTGCGCCTGTCCCTGGTTGGGGCAGACCCCGTGAGGCGGAGCCGTGCGCCTGTCCCAGGTTGGGGCAGACCCCGTGAGGCGGAGCCGTGCACCTGTCCCAGGTCGGGGCAGACCCCGTGAGAGCACAGCGCCTGTCCCAGGTCGGGGCAGACCCCGTGAGGCAGCACAGCGCCTGTCCCAGGTCGGGGCAGACCCCGTGAGGCGGAGCCCTGCGCCTATCCCAGGTTGGGGCAGACCCCGTGAGGCAGCACAGCGCCTATCCCAGGTCGGGGCAGACCCTGTGAGGCGGCACAGCGCCTGTCCCAGGTCGGGGCAGACCCCGTGAGGCAGTACAGCGCCTGTCCCAGGTCGGGCAGACCCCGTGAGGCAGCACAGCGCCTGTCCCAGGTCGGGGCAGACCCCGTGAGGCGGAGCCGTGCACCTGTCCCAGGTCGGGGCAGACCCCGTGAGGCAGAGCCGTGCGCCTATCCCAGGTCGGGGCAGACCCCGTGAGGCAGCACAGCGCCTGTGCCAGGTCGGGGCAGACCCCGTGAGGCAGCACAGCGCCTGTCCCAGGTCGGGGCAGACCCCGTGAGGCGGAGCCGTGCGCCTATCCCAGGTCGGGGCAGACCCCGTGAGGCAGCACAGCGCCTGTGCCAGGTCGGGGCAGACCCCGTGAGGCAGCACAGCGCCTGTCCCAGGTCGGGGCAGACCCCGTGAGGCAGCACAGCGCCTGTCCCAGGTCGGGGCAGACCCCGTGAGGCGGAGCCGTGCGCCTGTCCCAGGTCGGGGCAGACCCCGTGAGGCGGAGCCGTGCGCCTGTCCCAGGTTGGGGCAGACCCCGTGAGGCGGAGCCGTGCGCCTGTCCCAGGTCGGGGCAGACCCCGTGAGGCAGCACAGCGCCTGTCCCAGGTTGGGGCAGACCCCATGAGAGCACAGCGCCTGTCCCAGGTCGGGCAGACCCCGTGAGGCGGAGCCGTGCACCTGTCCCAGGTCGTGGCAGACCCCGAGAGAGCACAGCGCCTGCTGTGGTGAGCAGGGAACACCAGAGCTAAGGGGGCCCGAGTTTGGGGTCTTGGGCTTCTCCGTCTGATGGACGTCAGGTGGGGCGGCTCCTGGCCAGCCGTCTCACGCTGCCAGAACAGGGGCTGTCCCTGCAGTTAGGACGGCGTGGAGGACGCTGGCGGCGGGGGCCGGTGCCGTGAACTGAGCCAGCTGCACTTGCCCTGCAGAGAGGTCTCACAGGCAGAGGCAGGGCGTCCGTCCTAGCCCTGTGCGGCGTCTCATCCGCCTGGTGGGCTGGGTGCGTGCAGAGGGGGTGCGTGAGGGCTGTGTGCACACAAGTGTGTGCTCATGCCCGCCCAGGGTGGGCAGCTCCTCCCGGACGCCCAGTGCGCGTGGGGCCTCCTTGTGAGCTCGTGGCTGCCCACGCGAGCGTTCCCCCGGCCTTGCTGAGCCACTGCTGCCCGCTGCCCCTGTCCTGGTCCCGCAGGGACGTGCCCCCCGTGGAGGCAGGGTGTCCCCCTGCACTGAGCCTCCCTGTGGCCTGTGCTGTGTAAGCGGCGACCCAGGTGCACACTGTCCTGCCCACACAGCACGGCCCCTACCCGTCGGTCATCTGGGTTCCTGAGGCTTAGGCCCTGTGGAGCTGTATTCCAGAAAGCTAACGGGGGCGGGGTCTATTCAGTGCTGACCTCGGGGCTCCTGAGATGCCGTGGAAGGGGCTGACGCTGGGCTCCCGGAGTGCGGGCAGACTGGCTGGGGGCAGGCAGCCCTGTGCGGGGCTCCGCTACCTGGCACTTGTGCCCGCCCGACAGCGCGCAGGGCGCCTGGAGCTCATCGTGTTAATCAGAGAGGAGAAGCAATTTATTTATCTCCACGAGGCAGGGCTCTGCGCGGCGTAAATCATTTCCACGAGGTGCAGTCTCCATTTTCCTAGTTTGCTTGTGTCCATCACCGGAGAATTAAACTCGATTTTTAGGGCAGAGTTTTTAGGGCAGAATTGCACTTCTGGAGCAGAGGGGAACAGGAAGCCTCCGATGCCTCTGGGCATCTGGGCTGAGCTGGGGGTGCCATGGGCGTCTGGGGCTGAGCTGGGGGTGCCGTGGGTGTCTGTGGGCTGAGCTGGGGGTGCCGTGGGTGTCTGTGGGCTGAGCTGGGGGTGCCGTGGGTGTCTGTGGGCTGAGCTGGGGGTGCCGTGGGTGTCTGTGGGCTGAGCTGGGGGTGCCGTGGGTGTCTGTGGGCTGAGCCGTGAGCTGGGGGTGCCGTGGGTGTCTGTGGGCTGAGCTGTGAGCTGGGGGTGCTGTGGGTGTCTGTGGGCTGAGCTGGGGGTGCCGTGGGTGTCTGTGGGCTGAGCCGTGAGCTGGGGGTGCCGTGGGTGTCTGTGGGCTGAGCTGTGAGCTGGGGGTGCCGTGGGTGTCTGTGGGCTGAGCTGGGGGTGCCGTGGGTGTCTGTGGGCTGAGCTGTGAGCTGGGGGTGCCGTGGGTGTCTGTGGGCTGAGCCGTGAGCTGGGGGTGCCGTGGGTGTCTGTGGGCTGAGCTGTGAGCTGGGGGTGCTGTGGGTGTCTGTGGGCTGAGCTGGGGGTGCCGTGGGTGTCTGTGGGCTGAGCTGGGGGTGCCGTGGGTGTCTGTGGGCTGAGCTGTGAGCTGGGGGTGCCGTGGGTGTCTGTGGGCTGAGCTGGGGGTGCCGTGGGTGTCTGTGGGCTGAGCTGGGGGTGCCGTGGGTGTCTGTGGGGCTGAGCCATGAGCTGGGGGTGCCGTGGGTGTCTGTGGGCTGAGCTGTGAGCTGGGGGTGCCGTGGGTGTCTGTGGGGCTGAGTTGGGGGTGCCGTGGGTGTCTGTGGGCTGAGCTGGGGGTGCCGTGGGTGTCTGTGGGCTGAGCTGGGGGTGCCGTGGGTGTCTGTGGGCTGAGCTGTGAGCTGGGGGTGCCGTGGGTGTCTGTGGGGCTGAGCTGGGGGTGCCGTGGGTGTCTGTGGGCTGAGCTGTGAGCTGGGAGTGCCGTGGGTGTCTGTGGGCTGAGCTGGGGGTGCCATGGGTGTCTGTGGGCTGAGCTGGGGGTGCTATGGGTGTCTGTGGGGCTGAGCTGGGGGTGCTGTGGGTGTCTGTGAGGCTGAGCCATGAGCTGGGGGTGCCGTGGGTGTCTGTGAGGCTGAGCCATGAGCTGGGGGTGCCGTGGGTGTCTGTGGGCTTAGCTGGGGGTGCTGTGGGTGTCTGTGGGCTGAGCTAGGGGTGCCGTGGGTGTCTGTGGGCTGAGCTGGGGGTGCCGTGGGTGTCTGTGGGCTGAGCCATGAGCTGGGGGTGCCGTGGGTGTCTGTGGGCTGAGCCGTGAGCTGGGGTGGGAGGATCCATCCCAAGCTCCCTGGAGAGCCAGGGGCAGAGCAGCAGAAGTGTAGGGTGACCACACCACCGTGAGCCGTTGTGCAGGGGACTCTGGAACTTTGGGGTTCAGGAGTGTGAGCGTCGTCAGCGGGGTGGGAGACAGTGCCCCCCGCCTTGTCTGCCCTGCGGACAGTGTGTGTGTTCCTCCGGTGGGAGATGCCCTACCCCAGGCTGTTCCCGGCGAGGCAGGACCGGCACCATCCTCTTCCCGAGGCTTCCAGGAGCGAGCGTTTGGTGCTCAGGTGCTGAGCTCCATATCAGAGCTCTGGTTGGAATCCCAGCCACCCTGCATCCCACCCAGCTCCCTGCTAACGATCTGAGACGGCAGCAGTGATGGCCCAGGTGCTTGGGCCCCTGCACCCATGTGGGGGACTCAGGTGGAGCTCCTGGTTTCAGCCTGGCCAGCCCCCCCCCCCACCCCATCACAGGCATTTGGGGGATGGACCAACAGTTGGGGGAATCTCAGGCTGTGTCTGTCTCAATATTTCTGTATCTCTGCCTTTCAAATAAATACAAAAGCAATTAACATAACGAAGTTTCTGTCTCTGTGCGTCTAATGCCACTGATGTCACACATCTAACACCTAGCGTGTACTCACATGTCAGGAGCAGCTGTAGGGGAGCCGAGGTGTGGTCTGAGGCCTAGCATGTACTCACGTGTCGGGGCAGCCATAGGGGAGCTGTGATGTGGCCTGAAATATCCCATGGTCTCACTGAGGAAGCGAGACCTTTGTGTTTAGTAGTGAAAGTGACGGTGGTATTAAATTCTAGCGTGGGGGCTGGTGCTGTGGCGAAGCAGGTAAAACCTCCGCCTGCGACACCGGCGTCCCAAATGGGCCCTGGTTCAAGTCCTGGCTACTCCAGTTCCCATCCAGCTCCCTGCTGATGGCCTGGGAAAGCAGTGAAAGTCGGCCCAAGTAGTTGGGCCCCTGCACCCACGTGGGAGACCTGGAAGAAACTCCTGGCTCCTGGCTTCATACTGGCCCAGCCCCAGTTGATATGGCCACTTGGGGATTCAATTAGCAAATAGATGATCTCTCTAATTTTCAAATAATTTTTTTAAAAATCAACAAATTCTAGCTTGGCCTAGAGTGTTAGACTTCAGCAGTGGATTCAGGTAGAAGGTTTCATTTATGGCTACAGAGGGTGTAAAACATGGTGGACCTCTCTCCTTCCCTCCTTCCCGTTGTAGGATGCAGGGGTGGGAGACTGGAGCAGCTCAGTGAGACCGCGCCCAGGGCCGGCAGTGGGCGCAGCTGGAGCGCTGAGTCCGCTAGCCCCGTTCTCGCTGTGGGCGCATTCCCAAGGAGCACAGTGCGGCTTTGCTTGTGTTTGATCTTCATATCCACGGGGCACGTTAGTGTTTCTGCAAAGGTTTATTTATCTGGAAGGCAGAGCAACAAGGAACAAGGGAAGCATGGGAGATGTCTTCTGTGCGCTGGTTCAGTCCCCAAATGACCGCGGTGGCAACAGCTGAGCGAGAGCCCAGACCGTCCTGGTCTGCCACGTGGCTGGTGGGCCCCGAGCACTCGGGTCCTCTGCCCTGCCTCCTAGGGCGTGTTAGCCGTAACTCGAGCAGGTGCTCCCACGTGGGAGCTGGCATCAGCCAGCCGTGGGCTAGCCCACCGTGCCACAACAGAGCCCAGACCGTTCTGGTCTCCCCCGAGCACTCGGGTCTTCTGCCCTGCCTCCTAGGGCGTGTTAGCCGTAACTCGAGCAGGTGCTCCCACGTGGGAGCCGGCATCAGCCAGCCGTGGGCTAGCCCACCGTGCCACAACAGAGCCCAGACCGTCCTGGTCTCCCCCGAGCACTCGGGTCCTCTGCCCTGCCTCCTAGGGCGTGTTAGCCGTAACTCGAGTGGGTGCTCCCACGTGGGAGCTGGCATCAGCCAGCCGTGCGTAGCCCGCCACACCACAACAGAGCCCAGACTGTCCTGGTCTCCCCCGAGCACTCGGGTCCTCTGCCCTGCCTCCTAGGGCGTGTTGGCTGTAACTCGAGCGGGTGCTCCCACGTGGGAGCCGGCATCAGCCAGCCGTGCGTAGCCCGCCGCGCCACAACACCAGCCCCAGTTTCTCTGTGGGTTGTGTCTGTGCTGTTGTGTGTAGCTGTTGTAGTGTCCATTTCTTGGTGTATGAATTTGCCGAGTTTATCCGTTCTGGCGGGAGTCATTCCAGCTTGACAGAAGTGGTGCCCTCTGAGCGCTCTGGCACCTGGCCCCGTGGCACGCGTGCACGGGTTTCCCTGGGCGGAACTGCAGAGTCTTCATCGCTGCTGGACAGACCCCGTGTGACAAGTCCCTGCGAGTTTCAGTGGCTCCAATCCCCAGTCTGTGTGCGTCAGGAACCCTGGCCCGACGCCGAAGCCGAGCTGCTCACGGAGGCTGGTCGGGGTGTCGTCCAGGGCTGCGGCGGCCTGGGGCTCCTCTGGGGTGGGCCTCTTCACCCGCGCTCAGCAGGTGTTGAGCCCTGGGGCCTGCCCCGGGTCCTGCCACGGCGCCACCCACACAACAGCTGACTGTACCCCGCACGCCGAGCCTGCAGCCGTGGCCCCCAAGGTGCTCTGTGTTAGATGCTTCTCCAGGTCCAGGCTGTCCCTGGGGTGCAGGGGAAGTCACAAGGTGTGGATGAGCCGTGCTAGGAGCAGCTTCCACATCGCAGTGTCCCTGCACGGTGATCCTGCCAGCGGTGAGTGCCCACGGTTTGCCTTTGCCTGGGCGTGGGCCAGCTTTTCAAGTCGTCAGGTGCATTTGAGTGGCGTTTCGTTGCCTGTGTAGACACGTGTGTGTGCACACGCCTCCTTGGAGACTGGAAGGTGATAGGGTCCACGTCACTCGTACTCTGTTGTCACCTGGGAGTGTGGCACATGGGCAGACGGCGGCCTGGGCACGCACTCACCGCCCTGTGCAGAGCGTTCAGGTCTGTGCGTGGCCGGCTCCGCGTCCCTGCTCTGGAGCCAGCCTTTGGCCGGACACTCGGGCTGCGGCTTCCGGCCTCGCAGCCGGGGGTCTCTGCTGAGGCAGCTTCTGGCAGCTGGCTGGCAGCCACCACCGCTGAGCTGGTGCAGCGGCGGGTGCGGGTGGAGGGTGACAGGTGAGCTGGCGCTGCGCCTGCTGTGCCCGTGCTCATGTGGGCATGGGGTTTTGACAGCAAAGGAAGCTGCCGGTCGTTGTCCTGCGGGCAGTGTCCACCTGGGGCTGTGGCCTTCAGCGCTGTTGCAGGGGGTGGTGAGGATGCAGAAGCGTGGCCGTGTGCGTGTGTGGAGCGTGCCCACTGAAGACCTCAGCCATGCAGATCTGTGCCGGGCAGGTGCATTTTGTCCCCCAAGATTGATTGTGAGTTAGAGGGAGGGAGAGACAGAGGAAGAGGGCTTGCGTGTGCTGCTTCACTCCCCAGATGTCCACAGCAGCCAGTGCTGGGCCTGCTGAAGCCAGGAGCTTCCTCCAGGTCTCCCACGTGGGTGCAGGGGCCCAAGCACTTGGGCCGTCTCCACTGCTTTCCCAGGCCATCAACATGGCGCTGGATGGGAAGTGGAGCAGCCGGGACGTGAACCAGCTCTCATACAGGGTGCTGGCACTGCTGGCGGAGGCTTTGCCTGAAATGCCCCATTGCCGGCCCCGGAGGAGCAGGTACATTCTTGATGGGACTTAGGTCATAGCAGGGAAGACAGGTTCCAGGTGAAAAGTGGAACCAGGCAGCCAAAGGCAAAGCAAGCGGCCCAGGCCTCGTGTGGGGCCAGGTGATGGGCGTGGGAGCCCGACTGTACTCTGTCTCTGGGCCACCTTACATCTGTGGGTGTTCCTGTTCCGTGGACCCGCCCTGATCCCTGGCGATAAGTCTCCGAGGGACCCAGCCCATGTGGGCTCGGGGGGCCTCCCTGTACTTTTGTCTTGTGCTCTGCTGGCTTTGACAAAACCACGGCGCCCAGACTGGCTCCCCACCCACTGGACAATGGCAGCAACCGCTCAGCTCGGGCAGCTGACCTTTTGACAGCACAGGGCTGGGCGTGGCTGAGCTGTGGCTGGGTGCACACACTCGCCTTCTAACCGGAGCTGGTGCCGTGCCTGTGGGCAGTCCTGGCAGCCTCGGCCGTCTGGCTGCGGAGGGGCCGTGCAGGACCCCACCTGGCCACTGGCCCATCATGCCCCTCAGGGGTGCCTTGCCCTGCCCGTTGGCCCCAGGGCCTGTTCCCGGCCGACTTGGTGGTGGGCTGTAGTTTGTGCTGAGCCAGGCAGGTTAGAGCACTCAGTGGAGAGGGCCCCCCCACCCCTGCCTGTGCTGTTTGTTTGGGACTAGCTGGCCTGGCTGACTCTCGCCCTCCAGAAACCTCAGGGGCAGAGCGACCCCCGCACTTGAGGTCCAGGTCTCGGGGAGGGGTCCAGTGGTCTCTGGGGCAGAGGCTCGTCTCCCCAGATCTCAGCTGCTGACTTCGGATGCAGCCAGAACGTTTCCCTGACCCGGAGGAGAGGCAGAAACACTGGGTCTGCGTGTGTGCGTCTGCGTCTGGCCCCGTGCCTGGCCTCCCTCACCGGGGCCCCCAGTGTTCTCCAGGGGAACGGGTGACACAGAGTAGCTTGGTGTCAGGTGCTTGGTTTCTGGAGTTCTGAGCAAATGTCTCCGCGGAAGTGTCCCAGAGCCGTGGGCGGGCAACAGCGGGGTGGTTTTCAGTGTTCTGACTGTCCGGGGTCCCCCAGCTTCCTGTCCAGGGTGCTCAGCCCGGGGAGGACCGGCCTGCCCTGCCCTCGGAGCCTCCCAGTGAGTGAGTTTGTAAAAGCCAGCTTCAGTTGTTCCTGAAGTTCTTGTCTGTTTTGTAAATTAAAAAACTGTATTGAAAGACAGCCCAGGAGGCCAGCGGCATAGCAGGTAAAGCCGCACCGCCTGCAGCACCAGGATCCCACTTGGGCGCTGGTTCTGCCCTGGCTGCTCCACTTCTGATCCAGCTCTCTGCTGTGGCCTGGGAAGCAGTGGGAGATGGACCAAGTCCTTGGGCCCCTGCACCCTGTGGGAGACCCAGAAGAAGCTTCTGGCTCCTGGCTTCGGATCAGCACAGTTCTGGCTGATCCAGGGAGTGAACCAGCAGATGGAGGACCTCTCTCTCTCTCTGTCTCTCTCTCTCTGTAACTCAGCCTTTCAAATACAATACATAAATATTTAACAAAATAAAAAGACACCCCAGATACCCAGCTTTTCGCTGGGGGAAAGGAACTGAAGTGCACATTGGCACAGTGAGTCGGGAGAGAGGACTCCACTCAGAGGTCAGGCTGGTGTGGCGTCCCAGCTCCTCCGTCCCCAGCAAAGTCTCAGGCTGCTGGACGGCGCGTGTGCCCCGAGGGACACGGACTGGCGAGTGCTCTCGGCTGTGGCGTCCACTGCGGCCGTGTGCTGTGCCACCGGCACCGCCATCTGACTTCACAGCGTTCTCCCTGCCTTTCTGATCGCTCCCTGTGGCCCCTGGCAGCTGCCAACCTGCTACATTTTTTTTTTTTTTGTATTTATTTATTTATTTGTTTGAAAGGCAGAGATAGAAGGAAGAAGAGAGGGAGGGAGAGACATCTCCCATCTCCCATCTCCCATCCTCTGGTTCACGCCCCAGTTGGCTACAATGCCTGGTTCTGAGCCGGGCTGAAGCCAGGAGCTTCCTCCACGTCTCCCATGCGGGTGCAGGGGCCCAAGCACTTGGGCCATCCTCCTGCTTTCCCTGGCCACAGCAGAGCAGGCCTGGAAGAGGGGCAGCTGGGGCAGAACCCGCGCCCACGTGGGATCCTGGTGCTGCAGGTGGAGGCTTCCCCTTCGGCGCACAGCGCCGGCGCCGCCCCCTGCTGTCTGTCTCACAGCACGAGGGCCTCCGTGTGTGGCGGCTGCCTCTGCACACGGTCTTGGACTTCGTTCATGTGTGGCGGCACCTCATCTGTTTTCCTTTTTTAAAATTATTTCCATTGTATTTGAAAAGCAGAGAGGATAGAACCAGGCCAAAGCCAGGAGCCCCAGAATCTGCCCAGGTCGGCTGCACATCAGTGGGGAGCTGGGCTGGACACAGAGGCGGCCGGACGCCCAGTGCACCGTTTCAGGACTGAGCGTGTGTGTGTGTGAGCACTGGAGTGTGTGGGTGTGGACATTGGAGATGTGTGGGTGTGGACACTGCAGTGTGTGGGTGTGGACATTGGAGTGTGGGTGTGGACACTGCAGTGTGTGGGTGTGGACACTGCAGCATGGATGTGAGTGTGAACACTCGTGTGTGGGTGTGGACACTGGAGATGTGTGGGTATGGACACTGGAGATGTGTGGGTGTGGACACTGCAGTGTGTGGGTGTGGACATTGGAGTGTGGGTGTAGACATTGGAGTGTGGGTGTGGACACTGCAGCGTGTGGGTGTGGACATTGGAGTGTGGGTGTGGACATTGGAGTGTGGGTGTGGACATTGGAGTGTGGGTGTAGACATTGGAGTGTGGGTGTGGACACTGCAGTGTGTGGGTGTGGACATTGGAGTGTGGGTGTGGACATTGGAGTGTGGGTGTAGACATTGGAGTGTGGGTGTGGACACTGCAGTGTGTGGGTGTGGACACTGCAGCATGGATGTGAGTGTGAACACTCGTGTGTGGGTGTGGACACTGGAGATGTGTGGGTATGGACACTGGAGATGTGTGGGTGTGGACACTGCAGTGTGTGGGTGTGGACATTGGAGTGTGGGTGTGGACACTGCAGCGTGTGGGTGTGGACATTGGAGTGTGGGTGTGGACATTGGAGTGTGGGTGTGGACATTGGAGTGTGGGTGTAGACATTGGAGTGTGGGTGTGGACACTGCAGTGTGTGGGTGGGGACATTGGAGTGTGGGTGTGGACATTGGAGTGTGGGTGTGGACACTGCAGCGTGTGGGTGTGGACATTGGAGTGTGGGTGTGGACATTGGAGTGTGGGTGTGGACATTGGAGTGTGGGTGTAGACATTGGAGTGTGGGTGTGGACACTGCAGTGTGTGGGTGTGGACATTGGAGTGTGGGTGTGGACATTGGAGTGTGGGTGTAGACATTGGAGTGTGGGTGTGGACACTGCAGTGTGTGGGTGTGGACACTGCAGCATAGATGTGAGTGTGAACACTCGTGTGTGGGTGTGGACACTGGAGATGTGTGGGTGTGGACACTGCAGTGTGTGGGTGTGGACATTGGAGTGTGGGTGTGGACACTGCAGTGTGTGGGTGTGGACACTGCAGCATGGATGTGAGTGTGAACACTCGTGTGTGGGTGTGGACACTGGAGATGTGTGGGTATGGACACTGGAGATGTGTGGGTGTGGACACTGCAGTGTGTGGGTGTGGACATTGGAGTGTGGGTGTGGACATTGGAGTGTGGGTGTGGACACTGCAGCGTGTGGGTGTGGACATTGGAGTGTGGGTGTGGACATTGGAGTGTGGGTGTAGACATTGGAGTGTGGGTGTGGACACTGCAGTGTGTGGGTGTGGACATTGGAGTGTGGGTGTGGACATTGGAGTGTGGGTGTAGACATTGGAGTGTGGGTGTGGACACTGCAGTGTGTGGGTGTGGACACTGCAGCATAGATGTGAGTGTGAACACTCGTGTGTGGGTGTGGACACTGGAGATGTGTGGGTGTGGACACTGCAGTGTGTGGGTGTGGACATTGGAGTGTGGGTGTGGACACTGCAGTGTGTGGGTGTGGACATTGGAGTGTGGGTGTGGACATTGGAGTGTGGGTGTAGACATTGGAGTGTGGGTGTGGACACTGCAGTGTGTGGGTGTGGACACTGCAGCATGGATGTGAGTGTGAACACTCGTGTGTGGGTGTGGACACTGGAGATGTGTGGGTGTGGACACTGGAGATGTGTGGGTGTGGACACTGCAGTGTGTGGGTGTGGACATTGGAGTGTGGGTGTGGACACTGCAGTGTGTGGGTGTGGACACTGCAGCGTGGATGTGAGTGTGAACACTCGTGTGTGGGTGTGGACACTGCAGTGTGTGGGTGTGGACATTGGAGTGTGGGTGTGGACACTGCAGTGTGTGGGTGTGGACACTGCAGCATGGATGTGACTGTGAACACTCGTGTGTGGGTGTGGACACTGCAGTGTGGGTGTGGACACTGCAGTGTGTGGGTGTGGACACCGGAGATGTGTGGGTGTGGACACTGCAGTGTGTGGGTGTGGACACTGCAGCGTGGATGTGACTGTGAACACTCGTGTGTGGGTGTGGACACTGGAGATGTGTGGGTGTGGACACTGGAGATGTGTGGGTGTGGACACTGCAGTGTGTGGGTGTGGACACTGCAGTGTGTGGGTGTGGACATTGGAGTGTGGGTGTGGACACTGCAGTGTGTGGGTGTGGACACTGCAGTGTGTGGGTGTGGACACTGCAGTTTGGATGTGACTGTGAACACTCGTGTGTGGGTGTGGACACTGGAGATGTGTGGGTGTGGACACTGCAGTGTGGGTGTGGACATTGGAGATGTGTGGGTGTGGACACTGCAGTGTGTGGGTGTGGACATTGGAGTGTGGGTGTGGACACTGCAGTGTGTAGGTGTGGACACTGCAGTGTGGATGTGACTGTGAACACTCGTGTGTGGGTGTGGACACTGGAGATGTGTGGGTGTGGACACTGCAGTGTGTGGGTGTGGACATTGGAGTGTGGGTGTGGACACTGCAATGTGTGGGTGTGGACACTGCAGTGTGGCTGTGAGTGTGAACACTCGTGTGTGGGTGTGGACACTGGAGATGTGTGGGTGTGGACACTGCAGTGTGGATGTGACTGTGAACACTCGTGTGTGGGTGTGGACACTGGAGATGTGTGGGTGTGGACACTGGAGATGTGTGGGTGTAGACATTGGAGTGTGGGTGTGGACACTGCAGTGTGTAGGTGTGGACACTGCAGTGTGGATGTGAGTGTGAACACTCGTGTGTGGGTGTGCACATCACTGCATGAGCGTGAGCAGGGTGTGCTGGATCTGATCCTCGGCTGAGGGGCCTTCATGCGTGTTGCCGTGTGCACCCCGTGTACCCGTGTACCGTGCTGTCAGGAGCCTGTGATGCGCTCGTAGCATTGTTTGCTTCTGGTGGAGGCCGCCTGGTCCGTACTGGGCCTGCCAGGTTGCTGCGCTGTCCCTGGCTTGGCGCCGTCACTCCTGACAGGAAGCCGTCCGTGTGCCCCGGCCCCCGGCCCTGCCTGGGCTTTGGTGCTGCTGCCTCCCAGGCAGCCTCGGGCGCACGGCCTCTCACAGACTCGGGCCAGCGGCCCCAGCCGTCCCCTTGATGGTGGTTTGGACACGGCTGCCCCGTGCAGGGCCTGCCTGTGCCGAGGCTGGGGGCGTCTGGCTCTGCGGGCCGAGCACTGACCTCCTCCATCCAGACGCTCGGCCGCGCCTGTCTTACCGTGCCTGCCGGAGGCAGCGGTTCCGCCTTCGCCCAGGCCCCGTCTGTTACTTCATTTGCTGTTTGTGGTGCTTTGGGGTTAAGTTGTATTTATTTGTATCTGTTTATTGTTGGAATGGACTCATGGATTCTTTTTATTTGAAAGCCAGAGAGAGAGAGATCTTCCATGCACTGGCTCACTTCCCAGATGCCCACAACATCCAGGGTGGACCAGAGCTCAGCCTGGGTGTCCACTGGTCCTTCCCAGGTGCTCGTCGGCAGGAAGTGAGCGGGAGCAGCGGGACGGGGAGTCGGCCCAGGCATGGAGGCAGGTGTTCTGCTGTGCCAACCATCACCCCTCGTTCCATGGACTCAGTGACCCTGAGGCTCCGACTGCCCCGGCCCTGGCCAGTGGCATCCGTGGGCCCGGGCCTGAGCCCCCTGGTTCTGGGCCCTGCCTTTTCCCTGCAGAGCCTCGTGCTCTGGGCTCCTCTGTCCACGTCGGCTGCTTCTCCAGGCGACTGTGCAGGCTGGTGTCCCCCGAGTCCCGCGTTTCTCTGTTGGATTCTAGACTCTCTGGACCAGAGCCAGGGCCTGTGTAGACAGACGATCAGAAACCTGCGGTTTAAACCAGCGCCCTCGTCCACTCCCGTGGGGCTCCGCTGTGCCCCTCCTTCTCTGCTGCCCCCTTGCTGGCCTCTGACCTGCCCAGCCCAGCACATTGCAGTTTCAGGCTCACCCCCGCGCCACAGAGAGCAGACCACGAGCAGGCGTGGTCTCACGTGGGCAGGGCCACGACAGCTCCCGGGCGCTGCTCACACCCGGGTTTGAGAGCCTTCGCGGGGTTTCCACAGCGTTGTTGCAGGAACCCTTCATTGTATCTCGCGGTGTCCTGCCGAGAGCAGCGCAGTTAGCCTCAGCTCCCAGACCAGCGCTGAGACGGGCGGGAGTGCGCGTGGAGCCTGCTGGGTGCTGGCCTGGGCTGTGCCCTCTGCAGGAGCCCTGGCTCTCAGGGCAGCCGTGCCCGGGCTGACCCGCAGGGCGGTGCTGCCCCCGCTGTCCAGCTCAGGACGTTGTTGGATTGCTCCAGGGAGGGAGCCCGCCGTGCGCTCTGCCCGGGGATGGGGGTGGGGCGCTTGGCGGAGGAGGCCCCTGCACCCCCGGACCTCCTGCACGCCGCGACTGTTACAGAGGATGGGGGAGCTCCCCAGCTTTGCAGCCCCACCCGACTCTTGCCTCTTAGGGACCAGGGGCTGCGAGTGGATTGTGGGGACCCAGCTTCTGCTCCTGACTCGTTCTGTGGAGGACTGAGTGGGGCAGGCTCTCGTACGGGGCTGTGGTCCCCGGCCCGGCCCTCCTGGCTGGAGGGTCAGGATGCTGGGCTCCACCGCTGCCCCTCCCCACTTGTCCAGGCACAGCTGTGGGATCTGTGTGCAGATGGGTGCTCTGCGGTGGTGGTGGGGGGTCATTTCTGACCGCTGCCCCTCCCCACTTGTCCAGGCCAGGGGACTGCGCTATGGGGTCTGTGTGCAGACGGGCGCTCTGCGGTGGTGGTGGTGGGGGTCATTTCTGACCGCTGTCCCTCCCCACTTGTCCAGGCCAGGGGACTGCGCTATGGGGTCTGTGTGCAGACGGGTGCTCTGCGGTGGTGGTGGGGGGTCGTTTCTGTCACCAGCACTGAGCACTTCCCAGAGCTGCTGCCTGTCGGAGTGTGCAGCCGTGGTTCCGGGGCCCTGTGCATCCTGCAGGGAGGGGCTGTCCTGTCCTGGGGGACTTGGGGCCGGGGGATCATCTGACGTTCCCCCCCTTTCCAGAGCAAGGGCTATAGGTGAGGTGTCTGTACCGGGAGGCTGGGGGCACAGGGAAGGCTCCCCGCATGTGCCTCAGCTGGGGACGTCCCCTCGGTGCGTGTGACACAGCGTGTGTGAGCCTGGGTGCCATGTGACACGTGTGTGAGCCTGGGTGCCGTGTGACACAGCGTGTGTGAGCCTGGGTGCCGTGTGACACAGCGTGTGTGAGCCTGGGTGCCGTGTGATACCGCATGTGTGTGTGAGCCTGGGTGCCGTGCGACACGTGTGTGAGCTCGGTGACGTGTGATACCGCATGCGTGTGTGAGCCTGGGTGCCGTGTGACACAGCATGTGTGAGCCTGGGTGCCGTGTGACACAGCGTGTGTGAGCCTGGGTGCCGTGTGACACAGCGTGTGTGAGCCTGGGTGCCGTGTGACACAGCATGCGTGTGTGAGCCTGGGTGCCGTGTGACACAGTGTGTGTGAGCCTGGGTGCCATGTGACACAGCGTGTGTGAGCCTGGGTGCCGTGTGACACAGCGTGTGTGAGCCTTGCTGGCACCCCTGGGGCTTCCCCGCTTGTCCCTGCCCTGTCACTGTTGGGAGCCACCTGGAGGAGGCTGTTGGCGTGGGGCTTGAGAGCTGGGGCGTGTGACCAGGAAGCAAGCCCGGCTGGGACGGGAGGCACCGGAGATGTCGCCGTGCCGCCACCGCCTGGGCCAAGTCTCCCCCGTTTCCCAGGCAGCCGCACTGGCAGTGCACACACTCCTGAGTGCGGTGGGGGGAGGTCTCTGCTTGGTTGGTGGTGGGCGTCGGCCTCTCCCCATCATCCCCCCCCCCCCCCCCCGGCTCTCCCAGATCCTCCGTCTATGCTGGCTGGGCTGTTCCTGTAACCTGATTGTCGCTGGTGGAAATATCGTCGCGTTGGAGGGAAGCAGCCCCGGCGCTGGCTCGGGCTCAGCCCGCTCACCCCAGGGCTCCCCGTGTGGTGGGCTCTGCACAGATCTCCTGAGTCAGGAAGGACCGGGGCTCCCAGCCGGCGGTGATCCCCGAATGCCAGACCGCAGTGCCGGGGCACAGCCGGCCGGAGCCCCGGGTCGGAGTGTTGGTGAGGAAGGAGCGCCTCCCGCCCGGGCACACAGCTCCCGGAGGGGACTCCGCGGAGCGCTTGGGAGAAAGGTGCGGGCGGCCATTTCCTTTTCTACGCACTTTAATGAGGAGTTACATTGTGACACAGTCTGCATGGTTGCTCTCTGCAGAGGCCAGCCCTTCAGCCACACTCGTGGGAGCGCTCCGGCTGTGGCGGCCACCCCCGTGCCCACAGCTCCCTGGGTTCTGCACAGCTGCGGCCACCCGGCCCGCCTCCTGCGGTGTTGGGGGATATCGGGAGGGGCGGTGAAGCGCGTGCCCAGGGCCCAGCAGAGCAATCTGCTTCCTTCTCACCCCAGGTCAGGGTCCCAGGCCTGGACACACCCCGTGGAGCACGCTCTGTGTCCAGGTGCGGGCAGCCTCGTGGCTCTGCTGCACCGAGTGCCTTCCTTGTCCCTGTCACGGCCTTGGACAGTGCGTGCAGACAGGAGCTGAGGGGCACACGGGCATCCCTGGGCTGCAGCAGGAGCCATGCATGTGGAGAAGGGCCTGCAGGGGGGCTCCCTAGTCGCCCCAAGGGTGGCCCTGGCCAGGGCACAGAGGGGCTGAAGCAGCACCCCGCGGGGGCCCCCGAGCGAGGCCTCAGACCGCGCTGCTCAGCTTCACCTCCGACTGCTCGGCGCTGTCGGGGACCACGGCCTTCAGGACGGCGTGGCAGAAGCGGTTCACGGCCGGCAGGTTCGTCTTCTGCTCCACGTACAGCCTCAGCTTGTCCCTGAAGGTCTCCCCGAGGAAGCTGTAGATGAGGGGGTTCAGGCAGCTGTTGGAGAAAGCGGCCAGGTTGACGATGTGGCCGGTGAGGGGGTAGGCGTGGCGGAAGGACTGGGTGCAGGGCGCGGCCCCGGGCTGCGCCCGCTGCAGCAGGTGCACACTGATGAACACGTTCTCGGGCAGCCAGCAGATGAAGAAGACGAGCACCACGGCGAAGATCATGCGCAGGGCCTTCTGCCGCCGGGGCCGCAGCCCGCGGTGCCTGTGGGCCTTGACCAGCGCCCGCACAATGAGGGAGTAGCAGAGCCCGATGACGGCGAAGGGGATGACAAAGCCCAGCGTGACCTCCAGCCACTGCACCTCGCGGACGTCCGCAAAGCAGAAGCAGACCTCCTCCGTGTGCCGCAGCTGCACGGCCGTGAAGGGCACCAGCGTGGCCGAGACCGCGGCCATCCAGATGAGGCCGCAGCTCAGCCTGGCCTGCTGCTTGGTGCGCAGCAGGCCGGCGCGCATGGCCTTGGCCAGAGCGATGTAACGGTCGAAGCTCATCCAGGTGAGGAAGAAGACGCTGCTGTACATGTTGATCTGCAGGAAGAGCGACATGAAGGTGCAGAGCACGGCCATGTCGTAGTACTGCTCGTGCAGGTTGAACACCTCGATGAGCGAGTCGGCCACCAGCACCAGGTCCGCGGCCGCCAGGTTGATGAAGTACAGGTCGGGGGCCGTCATCTTGTGCCGGAAGCTGATGTTCACCACCAGGATCAGGAGGTTCCCCACAAAGCCGATGGGGAAGAGGAAGATGGTGTAGAGGCAGGAGAGGAACAGGCCGATGGCGTACTGCTGGTGCTCCGAGAGGCCCGTCTGGTTCCCCAGGGCGGCGCCCGGCACCGGCTGCGACAGGTTGAGCTCCGCGGAGGTGTCGTTGGCAGCGGCAGGCTGCATGGTGCCCGGATGGACCGCACGCTGTGCCGCTCTCAGGATTTGCCAAAGGGGTCGGAGAGATCTTTAGACAGCGAGTCCATCTTCAGGCAGAGAGGGGCTTCTCGGAGAGGTGAGCCGCACATTGGTACCAGGAAGCGCGTCGGGGTGGGCACTGCGGCCGTGCGGGCCGCAGGGGCCCCCGGTGCCGGTGTTGGTGACCTTGGGCCGGCAGGGCCGTCTGCCCTGTTCTGAGCTGCGCCCGGGCAGCCTCCTGTCGTGGAGCACCTGCGAGGAGCAGAGGGGAGAGGATTCAGCCTCTTCTTTGGGCCAGGCTTTTGTCACAAATTCTAGAAAACTCACTTGTTTGAGGGCAGAGGGCGCGCTCCAGTGGCTGGCTCCCCTCTCCCCCCCAGATGCCTGTGACAGGGGCCAGAAGCCCAGGCCAGCTCCCCAACACGGGAGCCATCACCGCTGCCACAGGGGGGCATCAGCAGAAGAGTCAGGAGCTTGGGCCAGGTGCCGGGCCAGGCCCTGCGTGGGGCTGTGGGCGTCAGCCGCGACACCGAGGGCCCTGGCCTGGGTCTGTGGCGAGGTGACGGGCGTGACGTGGGAGAAGGGCTGGGCCGGGCCTTGTGCAGGGAAGCAGGAGAGATGGGCGTGGAAAGCAGCCTGTCGCCAGGCCCCGTGGAGCCGGAGTGCAGTGGAGGCGAGGACTTGGGAGAGGAGGCAGCTCGTCGGAGCAGCTGTCGGGAAGAACCGGCTGTCCTGGAAGTGGGGGGTGGGGCTGGCATCGTGTGATGGGACCTTCTCGTCACCGTAGGGCGAACGCTGGCGCTGCATTCGGAGTCAAGACCGAGCGAGGGGGGAGGAGCAGAGTGGGGCTGCTCCTACACCCAGCGCCACCATCAAGCCTGCCGGGCTCCGCGATGCCGTCTGCAGCGTGGAGCCTGGGCCCCGAGCCTCCTGCAGGGCCTGGCCGGGTGTGCGTGGTCCTGCCACTCCCCCGATGGCTTCCCCGTGCACGGGGCAGGGTCCTCCCACCCCTGCCAAGAGCTACCCCAGACGCCGACCTGCTGTGCCCTTGTGGCAGGTTCCTTCCCCTCGAGGTCGTTGGGGGCTGGGGAGGCTGAGCCTCCCTGGACGCTGCCCAGGAAGGGACGGGACAGGCCCACGCCTGTCCCGGCAGCTCTGCCTGGCGCTCCTGGGGGTTCTGTGTTCCGTGTTCGTCTTCCGGAGGGACCGTCCGTGACGCTGAGGGCTCTGGCTGTGGTTTCTCCTCAAGACGATACCGAGTCCTGGTTCTGCTCTTTCGGTGTGAAATTGTGGGAGCAGTAGAGCCAGCCGAGAGGAAGCTGAGCACAGAGAGCCTCGGCCTCCGAGGCGTGTGGAATGGGCCGGGGCAGCGCTCGTTCCTTCCTGTGCGGTGGGTCTTTGGGGAGCCCAGTCGGGGTGCGGCAGCGCCTCAGGTCCTTGTGTTGTCCCACTGCTTGTCCCAGTGGGCTGTGTCTGGGGCGGGGGGCGGACTCACAGGGGGCGCCTCCTCCCCCCAGAGTGCCCTGGTACTGCACACCCATGTCCTGTCATGAGCCCTGCAGGACCAGTGCCCCAGCGAGACCCCAGGGTGGGGACCAGGTCTTACCTGTGTCGGGCTGGGTGCTGCTGGCTGACCGCGCTTCTGAGCCGCCTGTCTCTGGCCCTGGGGCTGGAGTCGCACCTGTGACCTCACTGCAGGTGGTCCCGTGCGGGGACACTGAGCAGAAGGACCCCCCAGTGGCCTGCTCTGTCTGGCCCCGGCTCCCGGGCTCTGGCGGCGCTGGCCGCTGGCTTTATAGACTTCCCAGGCCCTGGCCCGCCTGGCTCTCACAGGGCGCCTCCGTGCGCGGCTTTAACCACTTTTTTGCTGGCCCTTTTTCCTGCCGCCTGTGGCCGCGAGCGCAGTCCCCAGAGAGAGGTTTTCCGGGCATTTCCCTGCCGCGGCTCTTTCCCAGCCTGAAGGCTGTGGTAGGTGTCGTCCTGGGAGAGGATGACCCGTCCTCTCGTTGAAATGAGCGGAGCACTGGGTGTCCTAAGTTAACACAGTAGCGTGTGAATAGCACGTAAACAGTGTAGCTTGTGAATGTCACAGATGTGTGCAGAAACTTCAGCCCAGGAAACAACATAGATTTGGCAGAAGCCCAGGGATTGGAGTTTTTCTGCCCTGAGAGTCCTCATCCGGCTCCCCGGCCCCTCCCGGCTGCCCCAGAAGCTGTGTGAGTGCACCTGCTGCAGTGCCTGGGACTGAGGTCTCCCCACGGCCCCAGGGGCCGACCTGCCTGGCCTTGGCTGCCTCCTCCAAGGGCCCCACCCTCGGCTTTGGACACCGGTGGGCCAGGCTGCCCCAGGGGACGGAGGAGGTCCCTGAGAGGGTGTCGGGCAGCTCCAGACGGCAGCCGGTGTGTTACACTCCGTGTGCCTGCGTCGTGCAGCTGTGAGCTGGCATGTGAAGAGCACGGTGGCTGTGGCCCGGGCAGGCGGCTCCCGGAGCCCCGGTGTGCTGCCACTGCTCCGCCCAGCCCCTTGCCGCCCTCTCGGGCACAGTTCTGTGCCGGGCCTGTGGACGAGAGCTGTGAGGTGTTCTGGGCGAGGGTGATTTAAAGTCTCTGGTACGGATTTTGGGACATGCACATCGTTTTAGGCAGAGAACGCGGTGCTGTTTTTATGGAAAAACACTAACATTTGGAGTTCCGCCCGCTGCAGGAGGCCTGATTCCAGGGTGTGCTACTTTTTTTTTTTTTTTTGAAAGATAAAATAGAAAACGGGTTTGCTCTTAGAAATGCTGTATTTTTAATGTGAGAGGCGTAGAGACAGAGAGATCTTCCATCTGCTGGTTCACTCCCCAGACGTCTGCAACAGCCGGGGCCGGGGCCGGGGCTGCAGCGGAAGCTGGGAGCTCCTTCCAGGTCTCCCAGGTGGGCGGCAGGGACCCAGCCACCGGAGCCATCCCCTCTGCCTCCCAGGCCGTGCCTGCGAGGAGCCAGGGCCAGGGCGTGGACCCAGGTGCCCCGCGCGGGATGCAGGCGCCTGACCGCTGGGCGGATGCCCATTCCCTCGGATGCTCTATGAAGTCGGGAGGGTTTCAGCACTAAAATGCCCGAGACGGCATTTTGAAAGAATGAGTCATGAGAAAACACAACTTCCTCTTGAATTAAATAAATAAAATACAATTTCAAGCCTTGAAATAGCCAAGGCATGACATGTAAAAATAGCTGATCCTCACTCTCGCCAGCCTGCGCCTCGTGGCTGCCCCCGCGCACCCAGGGTGCCTCCATCCACGCTCTCGGCTCTCCAGATCCGGCGTGGCCTGGCTCCGCCGGCGTGTGAGGCAGCGAGGCCCCGGCTGCGGCCCGCACTGTACACGCAGCGTGCTGTCCCGGGCGCCTCCCGGAGAGAAGCGTCCCTGTAGCCTCGTCTCCCAGCTCCCCCAGGATGAGGAACTCACAGTGCTGGTGGGGCCTGTGTGGGAGCCCCCGGCCAGGTGCTGGGGGGATGTGGGAGCCCCCGGCCAAGTGCTGGGGAGGGGTGTGGGAGCCCCCGGCTAAGTGCTGGGGAGGGGTGGGAGCCCCCGGCCGAGTGCTGGGGGTGTATGGGAGCCCCCGGCCAGGTGCTGGGGGGATGTGGGAGCCCCCAGCCAAGTGCTAGTGGGGAGAGGTGTGGGAGCCCCCGGCCAAGTGCTGGGGAGGTGTGGGAGCCCCCAGCCAAGTGCTAGTGGGGAGGGGTGTGGGAGCCCCCAGCCAAGTGCTGGGGAGGTATGGGAGCCCCCAGCCAAGTGCTGGGGGTGTGTGGGAGCCCCTGGCCAAGTGCTGGGGAGGGGTGGAAGCCCCTGGCCAAGTGCTGGGGAGGTGTGGGAGCCCCTGGCCAAGTGCTGGGGAGGTGTGGGAGCCCCCGGCCAAGTGCTGGGGAGGTGTGGGAGCCCCCGGCCAAGTGCTGGGGAGGGTTGGGAGCCCCGGCCAAGTGCTGGGGAGGTGTGGGAGCCCCCGGCCAAGCGCTGGTGGGTCCTGTGTGGGAGCCCCCGGCCAAGTGCTGGGGGGATGTGGGAGCCCCCGGCCAAGTGCTGGGGGGATGTGGGAGCCCCCGGCCAAGTGCTGGGGAGGGTTGGGAGCCCCCGGCCGAGTGCTGGGGAGGTGTGGGAGCCCCTGGCCAAGTGCTGGGGAGGTGTGGGAGCCCCCGGCCAAGCGCTGGTGGGGCCTGTGTGGGAGCCCCTGGCCAAGTGCTGGGGGGATGTGGGAGCCCCCAGCCAAGTGCTAGTGGGGAGGGGTGTGGGAGCCCCCGGCTAAGTGCTGGGGAGGGTTGGGAGCCCCCAGCCAAGTGCTGGGGAGGTGTGGGAGCCCCCAGCCAAGTGCTGGTGGGGCCTGTGTGGGAGCCCCCGGACAAGTGCTGGGGAGGTGTGGGAGCCCCCGGCCGAGTGCTGGGGGTGTGGGAGCTCTCAGTGGCTGCCGGCACCATGGGCGAGTCCTGGAGGAGCGCACCTGTGGCAGCTGGAGCTCCCAGCTCCGGGACAGGGAGCTGCACTCAGAACTCCGTCCGGGGAGGCCTCCTCGCCCGTGTTTAGGCTGGAACTCCAGGAGAGGCAGCTGAGGGCCTGGTCCTTGTCAGCCCCACCACCAGTGGCGCCGGACTGTCCCCGCCCCCAGCACTCAGTTCTGCTTCTGTCTGTACGCTCAAGCTTCCGTGCGCTCTGTCCAGGTGCCAGTGCCCTCTCGCTGCCGGGCTGCGCCGGATGCGCTCTGGCTTTCTGTGGCCACAGCACCCCCCACCCCCGGCTCCGTGGGTGCAGGTCCTGTTCTCAGCGCACCCACATGCGCAGGGCTCAGGCAGTGCCAGTGCTGGGTGCAGGGGCAGAGCTGGTGGGGCCGCTGGTGGGGCCTGGGCTCCATTCCTTCCCCCAACCTCAGTCAGATCGGAGCCTTTCTTTTCTTTCTTTTTTTATTTGATAGATAGACAGTGAGAGAGAGAGACCGAGAGAAAGGTCTTCCTTCCGTTGGTTCACTCCCCAAGTGGCTGCCATGGCCAACGCTGCGCCGATCTGAAGGCAGGAACCAGGTGCTTCTCCTGGTCTCCCATAGGGTGCAGGGCCCAAGGACCTGGGCCATCCTCCACTGCCTTCCCGGGCCACAGCAGAGAGCTGGCCTGGAAGAGGGGCAACCGGGATAGAACCCGGCGCCCATACAGGAGGCCAGCACCGCAGGTGGAGGATTAACCCAGTGAGCCACGGCGCCTTTTTCATTCTTTGTCCCTCAAATTATATTTATTCAGTTGAGAAGTAGAGAGAACAGAGACCGAGACAGACAGGGAGCGTCCATCCCCGGGGCTGGGCCAGGCTGAAGCCAGGAGCCAGGAGCTCCTTCCAGGTCTCCCACGTGGGTGCAGGGGCCCCAGCACTTGGGCTGTCCTGCTGCCTCCCAGGGTGCGCCTCACTAAGGAGCCTGACCAGTGTCTTAGCTGCTAAGACCAAACCCCTCCCCGGAGGCTGTTTAAACCTTGCATTTAGCAGCTTTTGTTTAAAGGAAAGATCTTGCTGCTAGAAAGAAAAAAAATTGAGAACCACCATTCTGTATTTTTGTGGTTAGTTTCTTCTTTTTTTAAATTTATTTTTATATGAAAGTTGGAGAGAGAGAGCGAGGTCTTCCCTCCGCTGGTTCGTGCCCCAGTTGGCCTCAACAGCCAGGGCTGGGGCAGGCCGAAGCCAGGAGACAGGAGCTTCATCCGCATCTCACACATTGGTGCAGAGGTTCAAGGATTTGGGCTTCCCAGGCCATAGCAGGGAGCTGGGTGGGAAGTGGAGCGGCCGGGACTCGAACCGGCCTCCATACGGGACACAGGCGACCACTTTACCAAACCACCACGTCCCAGCGGTGGCCCCTGTGGTTGCTTCTACGATGATTCCTTTAGCGGAAAAACTGGAAACCCCATGTGGCTAGGTGCCCCAGGTCCGCCTGCGTGTCCGCCTTGGTTCCAGAACCAGCCGTTTGTCCGAGCCACCCGTCTGGGCCTGTTGCGCCAGTCAGCTCTGAGAGGCACTGTGCTTCCTGCGAGTCTGACGGCCGGCCACAGTCCACTCCTGGGCAGGGGCCTGGGCGGCCCGCCAGCCATGTTCACCTGGAGCGGTCACTGCCCCGGCCTTGTCTGGTTTGCCTTCCTCGCCAGCCCCTCTGCACCTCACTGGCACATTGGCCGTAGGAAGGAGTCAGAGGTAGAAATGACCCACCGAGGGGGAGAAAGGCAGTGGTGCATCATGGGAGCTGCTGACTACATAAGACCCGGCCATCTTTCTTCTGGAGAAAGTGTGGGTGTGCGGGCGTGGTGAGCGGGACGCAGGGCAGGCGTGGGGACACGGTGAGCGGGGCATGGGGTCCAGGTATGCGGACACGGTGAGCGGGGCGTGGGGTCCAGGCGTGCGGACGCGGTGAGTGGGGCGTGGGGTCCAGGCGTGGGGACGTGGTGAGCGGGGTGTGGGGTCCAGGCGTGGGAACGCGGTGAGCGGGGTGTGGGGTCCAGGCATGCGGACGCGGTGAGTGGGGTGTGGGGTCCAGGCGTGCGGACGCGGTGAGCAGGGCGTGGGGTCCAGGCGTGGGGACGCGGTGAGCGGGGTGTGGGGTCCAGGTGTGGGGACGCGGTGAGCGGGGCGTGGGTCCAGGCGTGGGGACGTGGTGAGTGGGGCGTGGGGTCCAGGCGTGGGGACGCGATGAGCGGGGCGTGGGTCCAGGCGTGGGGACATGGTGAGTGGGGCGTGGGTCCAGGCGTGGGGACGCGGTGAGCGGGGTGTGGGGTCCAGGCGTGCGGACACGGTGAGCGGACATGGTGAGCGGGGCGTGGGGTCCAGGCGTGGGGACGCGGTGAGCAGGGCGTGGGGTCCAGATGTGGGGACATGGTGAGTGGGGCGTGGGGTCCAGGCGTGGGGACGTGGTGAGTGGGGCGTGGGGTCCAGGAGTGGGGACGCGATGAGCGGGGCGTGGGGTCCAAGCGTGCGCACACGGTGAGCGGACGCGGTGAGCGGGGAGTGGGGTCCAGGCGTGCGGACGTGGTGAGCGGGGCGTGGGGTCCAGATGTGGGGACGCGGTGAGCGGGGTGTGGGGTCCAGGCGTGCGGACACGGTGAGCGGGGCGTGGGGTCCAGGCGTGCGGACGCGGTGAGCGGGGCGTGGGGTCCAGGCGTGGGGACGCGGTGAGCGGGGTGTGGGGTCCAGGCGTGCGGACACGGTGAGCGGACGCGGTGAGCAGGGCGTGGGGTCCAGGCGTGCGGACGTGGTGAGCGGGGCGTGGGGTCCAGGCGTGCGGACACGGTGAGCGGGGTGCGAGGTCTGGGCTTTCCCTGTCTGCCTTCCTGATTCCTCCCAGAAACCGCACACGAGTCCACAAGGAGGAATGGGATTTGGGCTCTGTGTTGTGTTTCATGTATCGGTGTTGGGGCAGGTGGGGGCCTGTGACACGTGGAGCTGCCCTGGCCCCACGACCCACGGAACTCCTGGAGCCGGCCTGACTGTCCGCTGGGCCACCCAGCAAGGCTGCCTCGCCACTGGGCTCCTCCCACTCCTGGTGCTTTTCCGCTTATGGGTGATAGCCTCAGAGCCCCAGTGATGGTGGCGAGGTTTTAACAGATAAACCTTTGGGCGTTCGACCCAGGGGTACAGACTCCAGGTCAACGGCCGGCGTGTGGCACGGCGGGTGAGGCCACCGGCTGCAATACCGGCATCCCACGTGAGCGGCCGGTGTGTACCCTGCTAACGCGCCTGGGGAAAGCAGCAGAAGTTGATCACGTGCTGGGCTCCCGCCCCCACCTGAGACCTGGAGGAAGTGCCAGGCTCCTCACCTCAGCCAAAATCTGGGGAGGGAATCGGCTGATGAAGGATTGCTCTATCTCTGCGACACTGCCTTTGAAATAAATAAGTCTTAAACAAAAGAGAGATGCCAGTGAGGCACTCTGGACCCGGTTGGAGTACCCAGGCTCAGTACCAGGCTGCAGCTCCCTGTTCCAGCGTCCTCAGTGCACACCCTGGGAGGCAGTGCAGACGACGGCTCCGGTCATTGGGTCCCTGCCAACCACGTGGGAGACCTGGCTTCAGCCCAGCCCCACCTGGGGTGTGGGCACTGCGGGTGTGAACCAGTGGGTAGCAACTCACTGTCTCTCAGAAACAAACAGAAGAACTGCACGAATGTTCGGTTCTTGGGAAGATCACGGCGCCCAAGCCTGCCAGCGTTGAGGGCTGCGCAGGGCCTGACTGTAGCCTGGCCGCGCGGGGACCGGACGCCGCCTTGATTTTCTCAAGCTTCCTTTCTGTCACCTGGCGGGAGCACTGGCCCCTCGGCTTCCGCCCAGCACAGGCCCAGCCTCTGTTCCCGCCTCACCGTGCTGCCCAGGCAGCTCCCCGGGAGGTGACCGTCGGCCAGCAGTCGCGGCGCCCCACCACGTTCCCTGGGCGCGTGTGGGCTTAGCCGAGGGCTGGCGTCTCCGCAACTCCAGAAAGACTCTGTCGCTTGGCAGTGTGGCTGTGCCCGGCAGGTGGGCCCTGGGCCTCAGCCCCTCGTCGCCCGCACCTGTGAGTGAGCCGCTCCAGCTCGCGCAGCAGGGCCAGCCTGCAGGGCCGGTGCAGGGTCAGGGTGGCCAGGGAACTGGCACAGCTCTCGACGCCCAGGAGCAGCTCCGCCAGGTTCATGAGGAGCTCGTCCCTGGGGGAGCCGATGTCCCCCTGCAGCTTCAGCGCGGCCCGCCGCAGCAGTGCGCCATTGTAGAGCAGCCTGCAGACAAGCATGTTCAGGGCCAGAGCCGGCACAACCGGCCCGCCAGAGGCCGTGTCCCTGCGGGGCGCCGGGACGGCGTGCAGGACGCAGCACCCCAGCTGCAGGACGAGCCCGAGCCCCAGGCCCAGGCTGAACTTCATGATCTCATACTCGGGCCAGGCCGTCAGCGGGTCCAGCTGGCACAAGGTGCTGTCATGGAGCTCCCCAGATGTGCCCAGCAGGGCCACCAGCACCAGAGCGCTGCAGAAGGCACAGCCTAGGACGGCGGCCAGGCCCAGTGCAGGCCTGCGGGCGCCCTGGCCCCCCACGTGCAGACAGGACGAGGCGCCGGGCCGCAGGAACAAGACGCACATGGCTGCCAGCAGGTACTGGCCGTTGAAGTAGCAGAGGTTGGAGAGGAAGGAGAGGACCCCGCAGCCCAGGTTGGTGGTGAGCAGGTAGTCGGGCCTGCCGGCGGCGCTCAGAGACAGCAGAGTCAGCAGAAGACTGGTGACCGTGAGGCCCAGGAGGAGCAGGCTCAGGGCCCCCGGGCTGGTGCGGTCCCGGATCAAGGTGGCCAGGTTGAAGAGCCCGGTGGCCAGGCTTAGCGGGACAAACAGAGCCACGTAGACCTGGGTGCACCTGGCCACGACGCTCTGGGAGGCGATGACGTCCTCCACGGCCGGGGACACCTGGCTTGGGTACCGGATCCAGGACATGTTGTGGGCGCCCATCTCGGGCGTCACCGGCTCTGCAACAGAAGCACATGCTGTGGCCGTCACAGGGGACGTGAACGCCAGCACCGAGCCATCGCTTCCATCACAGGGCCCCTCCCCCCCAAACGTTAGCTGAACAGTAGATGTGGCTGGGGAATTGACGACGATGAACGGGAGCCCGCCTTCAGCCAGTCGCCATTTCGGGTGAGGGCCGCAGCCGCGGCTCCAGGGGAGGCCCGCAGTGCACACAGTGTGACTACACGTCGCAGACAGACCTCGGGCGTGTGCATGCGGGCCAGCCAGCTCTCTTCCTGAAACTTAGCCGCCCTCAGCACCGCCCTGTGCCTGCCGGTGACACCGCGTCTGCACTGAGCCGGCCCTCCCCGGGCAGCATGCAGCCCGCAGCCTGGTCTCGAGGCCACGGTGCCGCGTCAGAGCTGCCGCACACACCGTCACCCCTCCCTCTGCTGTGGCTGCGCCCTTAGAGCCCTCCGGAGCTGTTGCCTGAGGGCGGAGAGAGCTGCGTCCGGACGTGTGGTCGGTGGTGCGGCCCTTGGGCCTGTGTCCTCGGCCCCTTGTCCAAGACACCTTGTCATGTGACTTCACACCTGTAACCAGTTTCTCTTCTTAGCTGTGGCTGATCTAAAACTACCCCTTGGCTCTAAGATTTAATTTTTGTGTTTCTTATATCTCAAAGTTCTGCTTTTTTTTTTCCCGAAATTTTATTTATTTATTTGAAAGGCAGAGTTGCAGAGAGGCAGAGAGAGAAGTCTGGGTCACTCCCCAGATGGCCACAGCAGCCAGGGCTGGGCCAGGCCAGAGCCATCAGCTTCCTCCAGGTCTCCCACGTGGGTGCAGAAGGCCAAGCACTTGGTCCATCGTCTGCTGCTTTCCCAGGTGCATTAGTAGGGAGCTGGATCAGAAGTGGAGCAGAGGCCGGTGCTGTGGCACAGCAGGTTAATGCCCTGGCCTGAAGCGTTGGCGTCCCGTATGGGCCGGTTCTAGTCTCGGCTGTTCCACTTCTGATTCAGCTCTCTGCTGTGGCCTGGGAAAGCAGTGGAAGATGGCCCAAGTGCTTGGGCCCCTGCACTCACGTGGGAGACCTGGAAGAAGCTCCTGGCTCCTGGCTTCAGATCGGCGCAGCTCCAGCCATTGCAGCCATCTGGGGAGTGAACCGGCAGATGGAAGACCTCTCTCTGTGTGTCTCTCTCTCTGTGTCTCTGTTTCTCTCTCTCTACCTGTTTCTGTATAACCCTGCCTTTCAAATATAAGTATTGGCTGTTACACCTGAACATGTGAGGAGCTGAGTTTAGAAGTCATTTTGGCAAGAGTTCTCTCCTCCAGAGAATGTTTGTTTCTGCTTCTCTGAGGCTCCTGGCAGTCCCCTCCCACTGCCCCTGCACGGCCCTGGTTTCCTGGCCTTGGGCCGTGGGCCATGGGCCGACCGTGCTGTGGAAGCAGTGTCCACAGGGCTGGATGTTGCCTTTCTGCCTGGTGGCTCCTGTCTTGTCTTTTTTAGATTACTTATTTATTTACTTCTAGAAGCCACCCTGAGGTTTAAAAAATATAACTGATGTTCAGTGTGTAAGGAAGTGTACCGTTGCCTGAAGTGGGGGTGCAGGGCAGGCCGGCTGTCCCTGGGGAGCGGGTCCTGGGTGCTGTGTTGGGTGCTCGCGTGGGGTGCAGGGCAGGCCGGCTGTCCCTGGGAGTGGGTCCTGGGTGCTGTACTGAGCACACGTGTGGGGTGCAGGGCAGGCTGGCTGTCCCTGGGGAGCGGGTCCTGGGTGCTGTGTTAGGTGCTTGCGTGGGGTGCAGGGCAGGCCGGCTGTCCCTGGGAGCGGGTCCTGGGCGCTGTGCTGGGCCCCATGTGGCTGTTTGCTCCACAGCCGGGAGGCATGTGGTCTGCTCACAGCTCTGGTCTGACAGTGAGCTCTGATGTTGTCCATGTGCCCGCACCGCAGGCGACGATCGATCCCTGAGACACGTGTGGCTCAGAAATTAAGATGGGTGAGCTGGCCAAGAGGAAGTGGCTGGGAGGGAGCGTTCCGTGACGGCACATTGGGAAGAAGGCTGCTGGTGCTGACGGCACTGTGCTGCACCCCTGCCTCGAGCCGGCTGGCTCTGCCTGGAGCCTGGGCTGTGGCCGGGCCCTGCACTCCTAGGCCCACGGGAGGGGCTGCTGCAGCGCCTTCCTCGGAGCTTTGTCCCGGGGCAGATGGAGCCTGCTCGGGGCGTGGGGCCTTGGCTGCGCCTCTCCCCGGCTGTGCTGTGTGGGTGGGCGACAGGCCGGCTGCTGGCGCCCTACACAGGAGTCTGGGTGTCCCCACCTGTGCAGCCGGCACTGGGACCTGTCTGGGTGGGCGACAGGCCGGCTGCTGGCGCCCTACACAGGAGTCTGGGTGCCCCTACCTGTGCGGCCGGCACTGGGACCTTACAGCAAAGGGTTCCGGAGGCTGCTGCTTGCCCCGCCCCTGCCCAGGGTCACCTTCGCCTCCTCCAGCCTCTGGCGTGGGGTCCTCACGGGGCTGCCCCAGGGCTGCCTGCTCCTGTCCCTCAGGGCTGCCGGGTGAGGGTCGGCGGGCTGCCTGCCCTGGCCCTCGGCGCTCCCCTTACCGGCCTGGTGCCCTCCACATCACCTCTTAGTCCAGGGCTGAGCGCCGCTTGGAGCTTGAGGTCACGACAGCCCTGCTGGGCAGGCTCAGCCGTCTGCCCACCGCTGGGCCAGCTCACAGCTCGCCCCTGCCCCACTTCTCCTTTCTTCCAGCTGAAGGCGCTGTGTCCCCTGCCCCGCGCTCTGGAGTGGGGCTGTGCTCTGAGGGGCTGAGCCTGGACAGGCTCTCGCGTCTGGCTGGGCCGGGCGGGGGGTGCTGGCCGCTGCCCCGAGCACCGTCAGTGTTGTGTCCACCCCAGCAGGTGGCGCTGGGGTGACCGAGTCAGAGAGAAGCCGTTTGCTCCTGGCTGCCCAGCGCATGGTACAGTTGGGACTGGAACCCAGCTCGGCTAAAAACCTGCGCTTTCTCAAAGCGGTCGTTTCTCAGAACTTAGGTACAATAAAGTGACTGTTCTGGTGCACACCGTGCAGGTTTGTCCAGACCCCTCCCACCTGCGGCACGGGCCCCGGTCCCGTGCTGCCCCGGCCGGGCGGGCGCTGCCGGATCCTGCAGCTGTCGCTCCTCCAGGCTCTCACGACGGTGGAGCTGTTCCAGTCCACCTGTGCAGGGCACGGCACACGGATGCCCACGCGTGCTGTCGCGTGTCCAGGGGCTGGTCTGCAGAGCTGTCCTGTGTTGTTGCTGTCACACAGCATTTAAACGTTTGTGGACAGGTTTCCGTGGGCGCGTGTACTCCCTCTGTGGGGACGTGGCTGTGTGCAGCTGCCTGGGGGAGGCGGGCAGCCCTGGGACTCCCTGTGAGGGACTGTCCCCCATGGCAGCCCTGCTGGGCTCTGGGAGCCTCCCCTGCCACAGCCAGCCCTGCATCCCCGGCCCAGGAGCCTGGAGGTTTCAGAGTGGTGGCGGCCACGCCTTCCGTGGGCCTTCAGACTGGCTGCTTCCCAGGAGTCGGAGGCGGGCATGGGGCCCAGAGTGAGGGCTGACGGGTCCTGGAGCGCCGTCCTGGCATCACACGGAGGAGTGGGCGGCCCTGGCGCCCTCCCCGCCCCCCGCGGAGGGCTGAGCTGTTGTAGCTCTGCTCTTGGCTCCGCCAGTTTCTGTCGCAGTCTCTGCTCCACACCCTGCTGGGGTGGCAGAGGAGTCATGTGTCACCTCCACGCAAGAGGTCGGCTGGGCTGACCGGGCCCTGGGCCACGGCTGTGGGTGCTCTGGCTGTCTCAGCAGACGGTGCACCCTGTCTGTGCGTGTGCCGGCACCCGGGTGGCTCCTGGCCTCCCTCCACCTCTCCCGTCCTGGCCACTTCCGGGACTGTTCTGAGTGTCTTTTTTCGGGGGTATTGGAAAAAATAACCTCACTGAAGTGAAAGGATAAGCGTGGCTTCCATTTTGCTCTTCCTGTGTGTCCCAGGGAAGCCACACGTGCTTTCTGTGTCATGCACAGATGTGCGCACGCACGCAGACCCTGCTGCAGACCCGTGAGTGGCTTCACACACGAGCACTTCCCTCCAGGAGGCCTGGGGAGCTTCAGGCGGGCGGTCAGTGGGCCTGGCCGCTGTCGTCCACTCCTGGCTGGGGGGGGGACCGCCTCCTGACCCTGAGCCCAAGCCTGTGGCACACCTTGCTCCCTGCGTGGGTGAGGACGTCCTGGGAACCCCCACGAGACGCCCGTGACCTTCCTGCCACACGCCCTTAGCACCAGTGTTCAAGATGCTAACGGGTGCTCTTTGTTTTTATTCAGACACCGCCTGCCCCTGGTGGAAGCATTCCCACCACCCCGGCTGTCCAGAGGCGGGGCTGAGGGCTGGGCCAGCAGGAGTGGACAGACCTCGGGCCGGAACTGGCCAGGTGTCTGTGCCCAGGTCAGGGGATGTCTGTGGAGCAAGCCCATCCCCACCCCACCCCAGCAGCCGGTCCTCCAAAGACCAGCCTATCAGAGGCTGGCCCGGGGCCTGCCTGCTTGAACTTGCGCCCCCCCCACCCCCCCAGCTTCCTCCCAGGCTCTCTCCCGGCATCACCCTCTGGGCGTCTGGGCTCCTGACCCCGACCCGCCTCCCCCTGCAGGCTTTGTGCCCAGGGCGGTGTCCCACACAGGCTGTTGTGACGTGGCAGCCCCGGCCTCAGCCGCTGCACTCCCCGTCTCACCAAGGCAGGCCTGGCAGGCTGCTCCCAGAGGGGCCCGGCCGGACAGAACTCACCTGTGCTGGCCTCCGGCTCCCTGGCGGCTGTGGTGGAGCCCGGGCCTCCTCTCTGCTGCCGGCACTCCTTCGCTGCTCTGGGCG
The DNA here is from genome assembly GCF_033115175.1 of Lepus europaeus. Lineage (NCBI taxonomy): Eukaryota > Metazoa > Chordata > Mammalia > Lagomorpha > Leporidae > Lepus > Lepus europaeus. The sequence continues at coordinate 5,410 of NW_026909344.1, read as the reverse complement.
CAGGCAGGCGGGCACAGAAACCCTCAGTTCTCTAAGGGACAGGAATCTGGGCTGCAGCCATTCAGACCACACAGCTGTGTGTGCAGCAGCCTTGGGTCTGCCCATGTGACCCAGAAGCATTTGAACCAGCCCTTGTGGGGAGACGGAAAAACTAACAGGTTCCGAGTGCCTGAGGCCCCGGCGGCTTCCTCCTTCGTCGCCTGCCGGCCCAGGCACCGCAGCCCCTCCCAGGAAGCAGCGCTGTCTGCCTCTTAAAATGGGCCCTGTGGGGGGGAGTCCGGGCAGAGCTAAACCACCTCCCCCAGCAGAGGCCTGGGTTCAGTACCTGGCCCCCGGGGGTCTCCCGCATTGAGTTCCAGCTTCTGTTCTTGGCCTGGCCCGGCCTCGGCTGCTGTGGGCGTTTGGGGGCGAACCGTTGGATAGAAGCTCTCTTTACCTAGATGTCTCCCGAGTAAGTCTTAGAAGCTAACAACTTAAGTAGCAGGCCCGGAGCTGCCTCCCAGAAGACCCAGGACGAGGGCTCATGCCTCTGCCAGGCGCGCGACTCCCCCGCCTTCCTCGGACGTCCTCAGCTGTGGGGCCAGGGTGGGCGCCTAGCCCGCCCCCAACCACAGGGTGACGCGGAGGACCCTAAGCCCCACAGTGGATGTCAGGTCACTCCGTTCTGACCCTGACCCAGGAGACTCCCTCCTCGTCACCGTGCGAGCCAGGCCCTGGCCGAGCTCTCCCGTGCCGACACAGCTGTCAGGCCAGACCCCAGCGTCCGTCCCCTCGGCCTTGCCAAGAAGGCCACACGTTTGGTGGCGAGACAGCCCCGGCGGTCCCGGAGTGGGCATGGACCAGCTTGCTTTCCGAAGGAGCCTGGGACACCGCGTCTCCACGGGCTGAGCTGTGGGGGCTCTCCACGAGGCTGCTCCTCGGGCTGAGCTGTGGGGGCTCGCACAGCGCCCTGCCCAGCTCTGGTCACTGGCTGTACCCACAGAAACGCGCGGGAAGCCTCGGGTGCATCTCCCCAAGCCCTGGCCGTCCTGACCGCGTGCTCCCGGCCCTGCTGTCGGCCGGCGTTCGCCTCCACCTCCGGAGTCTGCAGCACAGCTGGCCTGGAGCAGCCTGCCCGGGGGCGTCAGGTGGTCCAGCTCCTGTGTCTGCCCTGGCTGGACCCCTGCCAGCCACCTCCACCTCCCAGCTGGACCCCCGTCCACACTCCACACCCGCTCCCCAGGTGCCTCAAGGACCCATCCATTGCCTCTTGCTGGGAGCGAGCACTGTGCTGCCCTGCCCCCCCACGGCAGGTGCACTGCACCCCTCCAGGTGCAGGACCAGGTGCAGGCAGGTTGTGCTGAGGAGGGAAGGACGTTGGTTCCACTGCGGGAGGGGAGGTGAAGAGTGCAGTGCCCTGGTCATCCATCCAGCACTGCCCCCCCAGCCCGTCCCCTCCCCCACGCATGCCCTGGTCATCCAATACTGCCCCCCCCAGCCCATCCCCTCCCCCACGCATGCCCTGGTCATCCAGTACTGCCCCCCCAGCCCATCTCCTCCCCCACGCATGCCCTGGTCATCCAGTACTGCCCCCCCAGCCCGTCCCCTCCCCCACGCATGCCCTGGTCATCCAATACTGCCCCCCCCCAGCCCATCCCCTCCCCCACTCATGCCCTGGTCATCCAATACTGCCCCCCCAGCCCAGCCCATCCCCCACTCATGCCCTGGTCATCCAGTACTGCCCTCCCCAGCCCGTCCCCTCCCCCACTCATGCCCTGGTCATCCAGTACTGACCCCCCCCAGCCTGTCCCCTCCCCCACGCATGCCCTGGTCATCCAATACTGCCCCCCCAGCCCATCCCCTCCCCCACGCATGCCCTGGCCAGCAAGCACTGCCCACCCCCAGCCCGTCCCCTCCCTCGTGTGCTCCTCCAGGTCCGAGTCCCGTGTGTGAGATGCGTGCTCTCTGCTGGCCCAGCCTGCCGTCCTGGCACTGTGTCCCTGGGAGCACTCTGCTGCTGGCCTGGTGCCCTGGGGCCGCCGTCCATGGCACGGGCCATGCTTGCACCTGCGGCCTTCCTGGCCCTGCTGCTGTGTGGTGGGGATTCTTTCATCTCAGCCACCTGTGGTGTCTGTGTCAGCTGGGCCTGGTGGCCCGGGTGGGCGTGCTGATGCGGGGCACGTGTGGGTCCTTGTGCCGGGCCTTTCGGTCACCCTGCGAGGTTTCCAGGTTCTTGGGCTTTGCGTTGTGTCTGTGCCTCCTGCCCTGCTCCTAGTCACTCTGTCTTGCGCCCTCGGTCATGCTCGGCGGACACTGGCCCAGCCCTAACCTCGAGCCCCGCTCCCACCTGGGTCCACGCACCTGTTGGGTGGTCCTGCTTGAGGAGGGGGCAGGAAGTCATGGCCTGTGCTGGGCCGCGCAGGGCCTCGTGGTTTGCATCACGCGGTATTACTGGTGTGAGAACCGGATGCTGGTTGGGAAGGAAGTGACAGTGGAGTGGGGTGTCCGGGGCGTTGTCGCGCTCGCCAGCACTGCGACTGAGATGGGGCCGGAGTCAGAGCCGCAGAGGGAGGCGGGCGCTGCTCACAGCGTCCTGCGCTTGTCTTGGTCGACTTGATTTAATGTGGGATTCAGACTGCTGGAGCTTTCGCTGCCCTTCCAACAGATGGCCCTCGGCACGGCCACTCTGGCCTTTGCCTTCTCCCTGTGCTGGTTTGGAGCAGAGGGACCAAGCCGGGGAGGAAATAAGGAAACAGCTTTATGCCCGTGTCCGACAGGTCCATGGGGAGAGGCAAACTCCCGAAGCCAGGGTGGTGCAGCCGGTCAAGCCGCCGCCTGCAGTGCTGGCATCCTAGATGGGCGAGGGGTTCGAGTCCCGGCTATTCCACTTCCAATCCAGCTCCTTGCTATGGCCTGGGAAAGCAGCAGAGGGTAGCCCAAGTGCTTGGGCCCCTGCACACACATGGGAGACCCAGATGGAGCCCCTGCCTCCCAGCTCTGGCCTGACCCAGCCCCACTGCAGCCATCTGGGGAGGGACCCGCATGGAAGACTGACTGACTCCCTCCCTCCCTCCCTCCCTCCCTCCCTCTCTCTCTCTCTGTGTGTGTGTGTGTCCCTCTTTAACTTTGTCTTCTAATTAGTAAATATTAAAAAAAATACAAATTACCAATACCAAAGAAGAAATGGTAAACCTGATTGGTCCTATAAACAGTGAAAGAAATTGATTCAGAATTGAAACTTTTCTTCTTGTAAGATTTATTTACTTATTTGAAAAGCAGAGTTACAGAGAGGTCGAGACAGAGAGGTTCTCCATCCGCTGGTTCACTCCCCAGATGGCCGCAATGGCTGGAGCTGCGCCGATCTGAAGCCAGGAGCCTCCTCCGGGTCTCCCACGTGGGTGCAGGGCCCAAGCACCTGGACCATCCTCCACTGCCTTCCCGGGCCATGGCAGAGGCTGGACGGGAAGTGGAGCAGCCGGGACTGGAACCAGCGCCCATATGGGACACCGGCACAGCTCCCCTGCTGTGGTCACTTCCCTGAGCCTCACCCGGCCGGACGGTCTGGTCACTGTGCCTGCTGGCTTTTACGGGAAGCTGTATGGGTCGCCCGTCTGGGGGACGCGGGAAGCAGCTCTGCTCTGGGTTCTCCATGCCGTCGGCTGTGGGGCTGCTCAGCGTCGAAGCTGGAAAGTCTTAGCACTGCTGGCCAGTGCCATGGCTTAACAGGCTAATCCTCTGCCTGCGGCACCGGCACCCCGGGTTCTAGTCCCGGTTGGGGTGCCGGATTCTATCCCGGTTGCCCCTCTTCCAGGCCAGCTCTCTGCAATGGCCCGGGAAGGCAGTGAAGGATGGCCCAAGTGCTTGGGCCCTGCACCCCATGGGAGACCAGAAGGAAGCACCTGGCTCCTGGCTTCGGGTCAGCGCGGTGCGCCGGCCGCAGCAGCCACTGGGGGGGTGAACCAATGGAAGGAAGACCTTTATCACTGTCTCTCTATCTCTCACTGTCCACTCTGCCTGTCAAAAAAAAAAAAAAAAAAGACAAAAAAAAGCACTGCTGTGCAGGCGGGGAGAGTGGAGGACACTGCTGACACAGGCACCTGAGGGCCCCGAGAGACTCCCGCAGACGCCTGGCCGCAGGCATGCACTAACCCCAGCACTCTGGGAACGGGGGAGGAGCCCGGCTGTGTGGGTGCTGCCTTGTCTTGCTCAGCCCCGACCTGTGTCCTTGGTCCTCACCTGCAGGGGGCCGGCGAGCTGTGGAGGATGGGTGCCCCCTGCAGGTTGTGTGGGTCGGTGCAGGTGGGAGTGGAGGCACCACCCAGGGTCTTCCAGCTCTTTGTCGCGTTCTGGCACAAGATGGCCCGGGCCTGCCTGGGAAAAGCCAGTTGTGCCAGGAGCCCTGGGTCCACAGTGATCCTGTCTCGGCACTGGAAACCGCCTGGCCCCGGCTCGCTCCCTGTCCACCACGCAGCACTGCCTCCTGCCCACAGAGGTTTCAGAACGGAGTGCTGAACGCCCGTTCCACCCACACGCGCCGTGACGTGCGGGAGGCTGCACTGGTGCTGGACACGTGCTCCCGTGGGCGTGTCCATCTGGGGCTGCCCCTCGGGCCCTGCGTGCACGCACGTGAGCCGGGCTGCCCTCCACCCTGCTGCGGGCGACTGTGTTTGCGTCGGAATTTGCTGTCCCTGCAGAGGGCCACGTGCATTTGACTCCAGTGCTGTTTCCCAGTGCCCCAGACTCAGATGCTGGGTGGCAGGGCCCCGGGGGGCCGTCCTCGCCCCGACCACACGTGGGGGCTGGTGGCCCTGGACGACTTAGAGCCGTGACGGAGCCGTGTGAGCGGTGAGGACAGTGCCGGGTGCATTGAGATGTCTAATGAGCGGCCTCCAGGTCCCCAACGCCTGCTCCCCGTGCAGGCAGGGACCCCAGGGAGTCCCGAGACATGGAGCACCAGGCCCTGCAGGGGGGACACGTGTGCTACGAGCTCATGGCCGAGGTGGGGGCCTGAGCCTCTGGCAGAGGCCACTGCCCACCCTCCTCCAACAGCCTCCCAGAAGGAACGGCGGTACCGAGCTTTTGGGGTGCTGATGGGGGACGCCACTGTTCCCCCGCTCGGTGCTCCCTCAGTACAGTGGTGTGGGCCTTGCCCAGGGCTGTGAGGTGTCGTGTGGGACGTAGCACCTGCACTGGCTGCTTTGATGAGAATGACAGAAATCCTAGGTGTCCACACGTGTGGCCTGGGGCGATGTCTGTGTGGAGGTGGTGGAGCCTCCCTGGGTGCTGTGGGGGGGTGGAGCCTCCCTGGGTGCTGTGTGTGGGGGTGGAGTCTCTCTGGGTGCTGTGGGGGGTGGAGTCTCCCTGGGTGCTGTGTGTGGGGGTGGAGTCTCCCTGGGTGCTGTGGGGGGTGGAGCCTCCCTGGGTGCTGTGT